>NC_090268.1:384083911-384311411 GCF_040414725.1 Anabrus simplex | reverse complement strand
CGAAAAAGAAAGCGATTGATCCACTGACTGTTGTAGACCAAAACGAACTGCGTACCTCAATTAGACCAAAAGATATGATTGATTCAATGAGAAAAAATGTTGAAGAAATGAGACGTCAAATTGAATGTGCACTCATAAATTTCCTCAGAATAAACCAATTTGAATAGTTAAGAGCTGAAATGAAAGAGGTTGATTCACTGAGTGTTCTTAGGCCAAAACAAGCTCCGTACCTCAATTAGAACCAAAGATATGATTGCTTCAAAGAGACAAAACATTGCAAAAAATAATTTGAGGAAGGCGAAAGTTAAGTGATTTATAGTACCTGATGACAAATCTGTGCATGAATACCTTTCAGTTTAAAAAAGAAGAAAATCGACTGGATAGAATGGCCGGACTGACTGTAAATTTCATAATTTTTTTTAATATACAGATTTGTTTGTTATAATTATATTATATTTGGTACAAACTCTGAATAATAATAATAATAATAATAATAATAATAATAAACAAAGTCACCTCCATACAAGTCATGAAGGCCGAGGGAGGAGTGAAAAGTTAAGGCTTCCTTTATCCGTAACCTCGGCACTTGGTGGGGTAGAGTGGTTAGCTCTACGTCCAGCCGCCTTTGCCCCCAGGAATTAACCTGGTATTCATTTTTTGTGTAGGCTGAGTGAACCTCAGAAGTGGAAACCTCGTTTCATAAATTTGACGATTTATATTATTATTATTATTATTATTATTATTATTATTATTATTATTATTATTATTATTATTATTATTATTATTAACGGTACCACCTAGCGCGTGCTGTTCTGAAAAATCAACTAAATTCTATTTGGTTCACTCTATGTGTTGTTTTATCTCTGCCTTATCTCCTCTTGCAAACTTCGAAAGAGATTTCTCACCCCTGGCCCATTACATCAAATGTCGGTTTTAATCCATGCTAATCACACAATCATAGGTTTTCTGTTACATTATTCAGAATTATGTACGTACACCAGCTTTGTGTAAATCAGTAACATTTTTATCCCATAGAGCAATAAATTGGTAAATAGTGACACTTTTTGACTGGGGTAATGGAATGTGACTGCACAGCGCCATCCATCAGGGCATATCGTAAACAGAATGTGCTGGGTAGTTTTATCTCTTGAACCAGGAGATTAACACTCTCTCTTACACAAAAAAAGCTTTGTCACCGAATTTAGATGAGTGAATATGTATATAAGCTCGATGATAAATGCATGTTTCTGGGATTCGCACAAAGAATTGGTAAATGAACCTGTAGGGCTTGCCAAGCTGCATACCTGCGGAATTATAAATGAATTCTATACGAGTTATGTTCATTGGTTGAAATTTATTATAACAATAACTAATAATAATAATAATAATAATAATAATAATAATACCAACTTGAAGGTGCACAAATACGTCAGCCTCGTGTCGGAAGATATACTGGCACGTAAAAGAACTCCTGCAGTACAAAACTTTGGCACTTTGGCATCTTCGAAAACCGTAAAAGTAGTTTGTGGGACGTAAAGCCAATAACATTATTAGCACTAACACCAATAATAATAATAATAATACTACCGTGTGTGACAATAGACGGCACTACCTCCGACCGTCTGACCGAGCTTCAAACCTGACACCCTGTGAGAGAACGAACGGTTTCGGGCGGAGTAGATCTCTCAGGGGAGTCTTAATGAAGCCTTTGTGGGGGAAATGCCTCATAAATTCATTAAAAAGACCTCAACGTCAGCAAAGGCGGAGAAGATGGAATCTGGTACGGTGGAGCTGGCGAAGGAGGCGATCTACTGTCTATGGTTATAATGGGCAGAAGGCACGACGGTTTCGTTTGTCAGTGGCGGTACCCCGGCAGCGTCTCTTCCACATGTTAGAAGGGGCTGATGAAGCATATCTCAGGCTCTTGAGAGTAAACAACTGTCACCCACTAGAGTGAACCGCAAGTGAATACTCTTTCGACTCAACATGAAGAGAAATACCAACAAAAAGATTACCCCAGGAGGTAATCAATTCACCCCCAGTAACGATGAGGCCAGCAGGTCATCGGATTCTGCCTTCGTGATGTACAGGCCGCACTGCAGCTCCGATGACGTCACGCAAAGAGGCGAACTGTTTCCTCCGTCCGACCCGTGTAATGCAAGGACATCATACGTCTGTATCTTGTAATTATGAAATATTCACAAAAGGTGAAATAACTAACACCTGTAATCGCATCGTAACTCGTAAGTGAGGTCTATGTAATTTTAGGATATGTAGGTTTGAAGTGCGATCAACGCGGTCAAAGCTTGAGTGTTTTATTCGTTAACGTACCCAAAAAATCATTATTATCCATGAATACAAACATGGTCACAACAAACGTAAGATAATAATAATAATAATAATAATAATAATAATAATAATAATAATAATAATAATAATAATAATAATAATAATAATATCATTTCTTGCAGCCTTTGTAAGGGTAACTGCGTGTTTTGGTGTGTGAGTTGCAGGAATGTTGGGGACAGCACAAACACCCAGCCCCCGGTCCATTGGTATTAACCAATGAATGTTAAAAACTGTGACCCGATCGGGAATCGAACCCGGGACCCTCTGAACCGAAAACCGGTACGCTGACCATTCAGCCAATTATTTGAACATAATAATAATAATAATAATAATAATAATAATAATAATAATAATAATAATAATAATAATAATAATAGACCTTACCTCCATACATCTAGATGGCCGTAAATACATTGGCGCTTTTTTCCTTGACACTTCTGACACTATCCTTCGAAGACGTTCTTGAGACCCTTTCTTCCACACAAACATTGTGATGAATTTTTGTTTAGGAGTAGCCTATGCTTTCCCAAATACACTGACTGACAGAGCAAATGCAACACCAAGAAGGAGTGGTCAGAACTTTATGCCAATTGCAGGGTAGACTGACGTCACTGAGGTATGCTCATGATGTGAAATGCGCCGCTGTGCTGCGCACGTAGCGAACGATAAATGGGACACGGCATTGGCGAATGGCCCACTTCGTACCGTGATTTCTCAGCCGACAGTCATTGTAGAACGTGTTGTCGTGTGCCACAGGACACGTGTATAGCTAAGAATGCCAGGCCGCCGTCAACGGAGGCATTTCCAGCAGACAGACGACTTTACGAGGGGTATGGTGATCGGGCTGAGAAGGGCAGGTTGGTCGCTTCGTCAAATCGCAGCCGATACCCATAGGGATGTGTCCACGGTGCACCGCCTGTGGCGAAGATGGTTGGCGCAGGGACATGTGGCACGTGCGAGGGGTCCAGGCGCAGCCCGAGTGACGTCAGCACGCGAGGATCGGCGCATCCGCCGCCAAGCGGTGGCAGCCCCGTACGCCACGTCAACCGCCATTCTTCAGCATGTGCAAGACACCCTGGCTGTTCCAATATCGACCAGAACAATTTCCCGTCGATTCGTTGAAGGAGGCCTGCACTCCCGGCGTCCGCTCAGAAGACTACCATTGACTCCACAGCATAGACGTGCACGCCTGGCATGGTGCCGGGCTAGAGCGACTTGGATGAGGGAATGGCGGAACGTCGTGTTCTCCGATGAGTCACGCTTCTGTTCTGTCAGTGATAGTCACCGCAGACGAGTGTGGCGTCGGCGTGGAGAAAGGTCAAATCCGGCAGTAACTGTGGAGCGCCCTACCGCTAGACAACGCGGCATCATGGTTTGGGGCGCTATTGCGTATGATTCCACGTCACCTCTAGTGCGTATTCAAGGGATGTTAAATGCCCACCGCTACGTGCAGCATGTGCTGCGGCCGGTGGCACTCCCGTACCTTCAGGGGCTGCCCAATGCTCTGCTTCAGCAGGATAATGCCCGCCCACACACTGCTCGCATCTCCCAACAGGCTCTACGAGGTGTACAGATGCTTCCGTGGCCAGCGTACTCTCCGGATCTCTCACCAATCGAACACGTGTGGGATCTCATTGGACGCCGTTTGCAAACTCTGCCCCAGCCTCGTACGGACGGCCAACTGTGGCAAATGGTTGACAGAGAATGGAGAACCATCCCTCAGGACACCATCCGCACTCTTATTGACTCTGTACCTCGACGTGTTTCTGCGTGCATCGCCGCTCTCGGTGGTCCTACATCCTACTGAGTCGATGCCGTGCGCATTGTGTAACCTGCATATCGGTTTGAAATAAACATCAATTATTCGTCCGTGCCGTCTCTGTTTTTTCCCCAACTTTCATCCCTTTCGAACCACTCCTTCTTGGTGTTGCATTTGCTCTGTCAGTCAGTGTATTAATGAACTGACCGTTAAGATCTGTTAGTTACCTTCTACATTCACGGAAATTGCCGAGGAATTGTTTGACCCGCATTAATTTTGGAGAGAAAAGGCAGTGCGTACTCAACATTACTAACCCTTGAATTAACCATATGTAGGTTCAGTTGGTTACTGTCCACTTTCATGCTTATTCTACATCAACGATAAAACGCCGTGCTGTAAATATATTTATCGAGAAAGTAAAAAACAGAACTCATCGTCAGCTCTGGGAAATGAGTGAAACATACTCCTTTATTCTTCGTAACAAGTATTTTTTCAGTAGATTTCCTTTCTTCGTAAATGTAACCTGCACGCATGCGAAGAAAATGAAAATATTAATGTATATTTACTTGTATAGTTGTGTTCTCGCCATGGTACGCAACAGGTTCTTAGCAATGGGGTAACTGCGAACTTTCACATACTTTATTTGCATGTGCAACACATTAGCCTATATTTCCACAAAAACGTGTTATACGATAATAATTAAATGAATAAATTCCTCGAGAAATATTACGTCCCTTGAATTTATATTACTCACCACGTGAAAATATAATACCAAACCTAAACTGTGAGGTATCATTATCTTAATAATGAGTTTCACAAATACGAAAAGTCCTCTCAGTTTTAATTACTGCTTTGTTGGGGTGAAAGTTCCTTTTGGGGATCATTGTAAGTATCTAGGTGTTAATATAAGGAAAGATCTCCGTTGGGGTGATCACATGAATGGGACTTTAAATAAAGGGTACAGATTTCTACACATGGTCATGAGGGTGTTTAGGACTTGTAGTAAGGATGTAAAGGAGAGGGCACATAAGTCTCTGGTAAGACCCCAACTAGAGTATGGTTCCAGTGTATGGGATCCTCACCAGAATTACCTGATTCAAGAACTGGAAACAAATCCAAAGAAAACTGCTCGATTTGTTCTGGGTGATTTCCAACAAGAAGAAGAATTGGGAGAAAGAAGAAGAGCTGCTCGACTAAAAGGTATGTTCCGAGCTGTCCGCGGAGAGATGGCGTGGAATGACATTATGTACCGTACCCAGGAGTAAATACCCTCTAGGACGATGCCTCCATTCCTGTATGAACATCCGACTAACTCAGGGTTGGGCAGAGAGTGGGTTGGTCGTCAATTGGGTCAGGATAAAAGTCGAATTTCTACACTTAAATATAAGTAAATGACAGGAAAATGGAGGTATAACTCGAATGAAAAACTATCATATGGGGTAGGATGAATTTATTCATAAATATCCCCGAATCATTCTACTTGAAATCAATTAAATCAAATTATAAAATCTCAAAATAACAGCAATAGCTGGACATTGACAACGTTAATTATTTAAAGAAAGAAAGTGAATAAAATATCAAGCACAACATAGAATACTTGCATACTTTCAGAAATGATCTTCTTCCTCTTTGTCCATACTTCACGTGATATGGTAATAAGTATAAGCATACACTGATATGTAGTTATTTCGCATGGAGTCACACTAGAAAATATCGCAACGATACGGGTTACGAGAGTCGCCCAAATTTTATCGTTAAAGAAAATTACAATATAAAGAAAAGTTACGATGAAAAAGAAAAACTAAGACGCAATGGGATATGATCTGAATTATGTAAAATACTAGTGGCATTTCCTACGCTATATTTACAACAAATCAAATAAGCAACACTAAACACATCTATTTACATCGGATAACGAGAAAAAGTCTTACATACTACACAGATTCTACGTGAATCACGGTTCACCACAGAGGATCTAGTGAGAACTAGATTGACCATCAATAAAATTCAGCACTCGGGCTGTTCCCCATTAAAACAACGAGACAAGGTATTCAAGCAACATGTAACAATATAAAACATCATCCTGTAAGGGAAAAAAATATAAATAACCATCAATAGTATGTAGAAAGCAATGGGCAACATTGCCTCCTTCTGCTGCATTTGAGCGCTCAACGGCGCGGTCATCCGTCATGTATTTCCGGGTGGGCTGTGAGCTGAAAGGAAATGTTGAACTCAACACTGTACTAAGGCTTGGTTTCTGTCTCTCAAGATTGTGACACGGAAATATTGTCTCATTCGCGCCGTCTAATAAAAACACGGCCAATATATCAGCTTGCAATGAGATGACGTCTTTCGTTGGCTATACCGAAACTCACGTATAATCATTCCTTCCTAGCATGCTTTTACAAATTAGCACACATCAGACTCCTTGGTCTGGAATCAATTCCGTCAATTCTGATAACAATATACTCTCAGAAGACAATTGGCAAGTACATATCCACTGCACATTATTCTTTTACATATCAGGCATGCAATCGGCCTGCATAATCACTTTATCATTCCGCATGCAATCTTATTTCCTATATCTCTTATGAATCACATTAGCTTTCTACATTATGAGACCCGTTTCGTGCAAATCATTGGGCAAAAACAGATTCCAAACTAAATTCGAAGATCCCATTCTTTCAACGTCGTTATGCAGCTCCTTACGTACAGCTTCTGAAATACCATGCGTCATGCAATTAGCTATAACTGTCTCTCTAAATGATCAAAATGACATGACGTAGTAAGTATTTAACTTTGAACTTGTATGAACTTGTCAATCTAATCCTCCTAACACTATTTTATAAGGAAAAATCGGAATATTGTACACTAAATAAACATGCATACATGAACAACAATCTAATCCTACCAAATCCCTCATTATCCCAATTATCTAGTCATAAATAAAAATAAAAATGAAAAGAACATGCATTACTCTCTTATCCGTACATACAACAATATCAAAGTGAATCAAACACATGCCGTCAGGCTTACTTTACATTAAATAAAATCTCTATTCTAAACTGCAATAGTATTTTAACATAACCCATATAACACTCCATAATTAACACATGCGTCTTATCTTAATTTGTGGCGACTCTCTGGATACATGGTAGCAGCTCACATCTCTGCTATATTAGGGATTTACTCCATGTCGATCACCGCTTCAACACGTGGAAATGCACTTCCTTCTTCCATAGGCGAAGCAATCTTCTTGCTGAAAAGTTGTTTAACACTGGAACACAGAAAGCTTTGGATGAATACCTCTTCACCGCTCACTTCTATAAGTGCCCCACAGTTTTTGAGAGCGGCACGCGGCACGGATCGAGAGTTCCTCGCGAAACGCGACCGACAAGAAAGTGTGAGACAGTGGCACGTCTCCCCTGCACTTGCTACACTGTGGCTAATTATCATCGTCTCTATATGCTGATAGTAAACTTTGCAATAATATACTCTGCAATTAACTCTGAAACAGTTATTTTATCCAGCTGCACAACTGAAACACTTGTTTAAAATCATGTACTGTTACTGATATAACACTTCAGTATCCGCGATCACAATGACACTTCTACTCTCTCCAAACTACCCGATCAGAATGACGCTCTCCTGAGCTTGGGGTGCTGAGGAAGCTTCGATAACGCCGTTTCAACTATTGGGTTCCCGCTTGTGTAGACAAACCACCAATCAGGAAGCTTGCCCTGTATAATGTCACAATATTAATTTTAATGCATTTATAAAACACAATTCAAACAATGGCAAATCTCTTCCTATAATTTTTAGATCCTATTTCTGATCACATTTCACTTATAGACCTGTGGAAAACCGACAAATGACAGAATTAAACTCAAGCAACTGTACACGTTGGTCAACCTGGGATTATCACTTGGCGCGATGTAGACTACATGGTTGCCGTATCCTCACGTTCTCATTGGCGGAATATATAGCTTGGTCAGCACCTTGTACACGTGCCGATCTTTACCAACGCTTGGTTGCGCTAAGCTATTCTCACGGTCTCGAGGAAATGTTGGGCAATATCCAGCGACTTGATGTCTCCATAGACATCCGGGCTCAACTATTTTGGGATTCGATACTTTACCATTTATGTAAATTGTATGAATAAAATTTATATATTATGTCAAATAATACTCTGAATATTTCTTATGGGCCGGCAGGATACGGCTCAATTAGTAGACCAATAAGTTTGAGTGGCGTTTATACAAGTAGGAAAGATCACAATATGACGATAAAGTTGGAATTCAGGAGTAGAAATTGGGGCAAATATTCATTAATAGGACGGGAGTAAGGGATTGGAATAATTTACGAAGGGAAATGATCGATAAACATCTAAGTTCTTTCAAAATGTTTAATAAAAGGCTAGGTAAACAGTTGTTAGGGAATCTGCCACCTGAGCGACACCCTTAAATGCAGATCATTGATTTTGTTTTGAAGTGATCAACGTAATTCAGTTTATTCTTGGTGTAACATTATCGCTGGAGCTGTTTACATAAATTCTGATATGATAAATTCAAAGAACAAACGTGCAATATACCTAGATATACATTTCTACTTTCAACAGTCACAATTATCCAATGAATGTCCCCAGTCCTTATGAATTACATTCGCAAGTACAATTTGTAACATTCCCTAAGCTCACCTCAATTGATCAGCTGGTGGGCTTGGTGTGCTTTCTACAGTAGGCCTGCTTATTACGAAGGCAGTGTCAACAGAATCCCCACAGTGACAAGTAGGGGAAAGGCTTTCAAGACTAAGTGGATCACCTTAGTAAAATCAGACCTGGAGGAGCTGCAGATCCCGTTAGAGATAACAGAACCGATCTTAGTACCGACAGGCAATCCTACAAGGAGTCTTCCCACTGTCCCTCACAAGCAAAAAAGAGTACAGGGACACCAAACCTAAATGGACGGATGGAAGGAAGCTGGCACACAGCTAGAAAATGAAAGCGAACTGGGCCAAGAAAATGCAGAAGGCCATATCTAAGAGTGAAGACAATCCCCGTGGTTCCTAGTAGGACAAAACGAATTGAAATAATAATAATAATAATAATAATAATAATAATAATAATAATAATAATATAAAAGCGGGTTCACATAAAGGCGGTCGTGTTCCGAGCATTTGAACCTGAAATTCATCTTTTTTATCTAAAGCTCAGAAACAAGAAGTTTGTGGTGTCCTTCGTAGGCTTCAAGAAAGCCTCAATTGATCATTCCAGCCGGATCCAAATCCTACAAGAATTTGGCTTAGACAACAAAACAAATGCGGTCATCCGGGAAACCCTCACTGACACCGCCTCTAAAGTTATGTTTAGGGTAGAAATATCAAGTGCCTTTGAAATCAAGACGAGAGTTAGGCAAGGATTTGGGCTTTCACCCCTAAACAAAAACTGTGTGAAATCATCCGTGTGTGGCACAAATACAAATCTAACAAAGGAATCGAAAAAAAAAAAGCAAGCAGAAAGATTTAGGTATCTGGGAGAATGTATTCGAACCCAATATCTCCGAGCAAGAATCCTACGCGTCACGCTTGAACATAATAATGTGTCTACAATAAAAGGTGAATATTCCTCAATGCGAAGCTGAGTCAACTGCAAGTGTGCAAGAAAGGCCTTACTGAAAAACTTGGAACCAACATTTTGGGCCCTTTGTAGGAAAATGGTGAATAGAGAAGACGGCACAACCATGAACTACTCGTATGCACCCATTTGGAGAAGATAACCGACACCAACCGAAAAAGAAGGATCACCGTTTATGGGCACGTGACGCGAATGAACCCACCACGATTGGCTATTAACTACTTTTAGGACAAGGAAATCAAAGGGGCCTAGTTCACTGAGGTAGACAGAGATCGCAAAGAACTGGAGGTCACACACAATAACATCCTGGAGCGTGCCCCAGTCAAGAAGAAACTTCAAACATGCCATGGTTTCCAGTACAAACCGAAGATAAGCACACATGGGCACAGGAGAGAATGGAGCAACGCCGAGAACGAATGCGGAAGAATTAGGCAAATGTCAAAGCCCAAAGAAGGAGACATGTTAAATGACATGGTTCATACTTGGCCGAAATGAGATAGATGAAATAAATGAGTAACGCTAGTTGGAAATAAACCGTGCAGAAATTAATGTCAGATAGAGAATACAAGACTGAAACAGGTAGATCATTTCAAGAACCTGCGACATGTATTCCCTCAGTATGTTAGTATATTAAATGAGATCGAACTGAGGTGTACGGAGCTCGATAACTGCAGTCGCTTAAGTGCGGCCAGTGTCAAGTATTCGGGAGATAGTGGATTCGAACCCCACTGTCGGCAGCCCTGAAGATGGTTTTCCGTGGTTTCCCATTTTCACACCAGTCAAATGCTGGGGCTGTACCTTAAAGCCACGGCCCCTCCCTTCCCACTCCTCGCCCTTTCCTGTCCCATCGTCGCCATAAGATCTATCTGTGTCGGTGCGACGTAAAGCAACTTGCAAAAAGTTAAAACTGAGGTGTGAGAGCTCTGATCAACGATATTTTGTGAGCCATTGACGAAATAATCCTTACATTCATGTAGACTTTTATCATGAGTGAAAACTGGGTAGACTCACGATATCAGATATCAAAGTAGTGAGAGTGAATGGTGGCCCTAACAGGTCGGAATAATGGCAGGAAGCTACGTCGAATCACCTTGGCGTCCTGGGAATCTGAGTGACTATCCGAACTCCCAACAAGCTGAGATCAATTAAAAAGACAACTACCGTGTGGCGGTCCTCTCTACGGCCTTCACGGAGAGAGGCCATAGTATTGTGTAGGCTGCGGATAGGTCATGGACGATCTACGCACTCTTATCTCCTAAAGAGCACCTCTCGTGTGTTCTTGTGGTGCTGACATCACCGTGGCCCACATCCTCACAGAGTGCGCCGATCTCTCTGGCATGAGACGGAGCCTCGGCCTGCAGGAGACTCTCGATTGCATACTAGCAGTTAATGCGACTACTGGTGATCTCGTCATCCGCTTTATGTGCAACAGTAGATTAATCAAGGGTATTTAAGTTACAAGTGTACTGTTACTCAGGGAACGCACGTTCCCTTTTGATTTGTTAGTCATTTTTTTGGCCTAATTCAATAATTGTTTGTTTTGTATACTTCGTTTCCAAATCCCTTCCTTGAATAAATCATTTTGGTTTATTTTCAATTTATTTTTGACTAATTTATTCAGAGAGAATGATTACCTAGTTGTACTTCCTCTGGAAACAAAAATCTCCGCCTCAATGGTCAAACTTTTCCGTGATCCAAAGATAAGAGGTGTTGAACTGAACGAGCTAGTTGTAAATCGGGGATCGAGGAGGCGCATAGCACTTGCAGACTTAATTCTAGAAGGTATAATTGTACATAGCCAGAATGTCTGAGCAATGGTGAGGAAGGAGCAACACTGACAGAGAATGCGCACAGTTGAATATCGTGTTCCTTAGCTGGCCTTATCGAAATGGAGGTAATAATAATAATAATAATAATAATAATAATAATAATAATAATAATAATAATAATAATAATAATAATAATAATCATCAGGATATCAGACATTGAAAACACTGAGAAAAAGAACGCAAAATAAACATAAAAATCCTAGGCCCAAAACTTGCCGGCAGACAAAACCGACTCGGAAGCAGACATGAAATCAAACAATACACAGATATGCACAGTGACATTAGAAAACTCCCTATGGGTGGGGGCGGTAGAATTACACCCACGGTATCCCCTGCCTGTCGTAAGAGGCGACTAAAAGGGGCCCCAGGGGCTCTGAACTTTGGAGCGTGGGTTGGCGACCACGGGGCCCTTAGCTGAGTCCTGGCATTGCTTCCACTTACTTGTGCCAGGCTCCTAACTTTCATCTATCCTATCCGACCTCTCTTGGTCCACTCTTGTTCTTTTCCTACCCCAATGCTATTAGGTTTGCGAGGGCTAGGGTGTCCTTCATTTTCATGCCCTTCGTGGCCCTTGTCTTCCTTTGGCCGATATCTTCATTTTTCGAAGTGGCACATCCCTTTCATTTTTCCCTCTGATTAGTGTTATATAGAGGATGGTTGCCAAGTTGTACTTCCTCTTAAAACAATAATCACCACCACCTGACATTAGAAAACGCAGGTTAAGATTCTATGGACATATTAAAGGAATGAACCCAGACAGATTTATAAAACACATAGTCGAATTCGATGAAAAGGGGAGTAAACCTGAAACAGACACATCCGCCACTTCAGTCTCCGACTCTGGGCGGGACCAGCGATTGAAGCAGGACATCACCATTTGGCACTTTGTCCCGCCCCCACCTCACCCCTTCGCCGTCCAAGCCGCACCACTCACTGTTGAGCCTAGATGCAAGGCTGCCCCCTCCCTGTTCCCTCGTTGATGACGTAAGGACACATGGAAAATGCCAGAACGATTAAGGTGACACTCCGGAGATAATACATTTTTACCTAATACACGGATTTTCACGAAACGTTGTGGCAATGTCACCTACATAAAAATAGAGATATCACGAACATTTCTTTCATATACAATTAATAGTTTTTCCAAAACAATTTTTTGAACATTTTAAATTCAAGTTTTTTATGAAATTTAATTAACATCCTAATGTTAACTCGTAATTAGGTAGTTAATACTTCTTTTAAAAGCACTATGTATCGATTTGTTCGTACATAATTTATATAAAGAGATATATCTTAATAAAGTGTCTGTAATTTGCTCTGTACACATTCCAGGCTATGTCAAGATCACCACATGTCTGAAGTACACGTCATCGACCATTCTACCTTTTTATAGTTCTCTGACTCTAATAGAGTTCCTTTATTACTACGACACGCCTTACTTATCGGCTATGTGTTTCTCATTCTTCCTAACGTAGTTTAAGTCAAAGATTTTTGCCGATGTTCCTAACGTAATGCATTTAGATTTTGCTCTGTTTTCTAAATACATGATCTCCAATGAAACCTTGACTTTTCATGTCCGCCTACTGTCATCCGTAGTACTGAACTTGGGACTCTAGACTCAAGTTGTCTGAACGTTAGGTGGCCAGATTCCTAAGTTGCGCCTTCGGTTTGAATTTACCTCTCTATCATTCTTAACTTTAATAATTATCTGGATACCAACTCTTGATGTCTTCCAACCTTCGAACCATGATCCTAATCAGATCTAGCCTTCGGAATGGCTCGTCAAACCACATTCACTATCGTAAATCTCAATTTGACCTGCCCAAATTTATAAGGACAACCTAAACATCTTTGGCTATCACAAAAATACTCCCGGCGGGATACAAACTCACGCCAAAGTGCCTACTTTCCCCACGTTGGGCGCTACAAATACTGTACCGTACCCAGGGATAGTTACCCTCTAGGACGGTGCCTCCATTCCTGTATAAACATCCGACTAACTCAGGGTTGGGCAGAGAGTGGGTTGGTTGACGATGGGCCAGGCTAAAAGTCGAAGTTCCTCACTTAAATACAAGTAAATGACAGAAAAATGGAGGTATAACTCGAATGAGAAACAATAATATGGGTAGGATGAGTTTATTCACAAATATTCCCGAATCATACTAATAGAAATTCAAGTAAATCAAATAATAAAAATGCCATTAATAAAATCTCAAAATTAAAGAAAGAAATGGACATTAAAAACGTTAATTAACCAAAGAATTAAACGTGAAATGAAATTTTAAGTACAACAATAAAAAAACTTGTAAACTTTTAGAAATGATCTTCTTCTGATTGTCCATTGTTCATTTTATATAATTATAGACGTACGCAAATACTGATACGTATTCATTTCGCATGGAGTAACACACTTTAAAGTATCACATTGATACGGGTTGTTAATTTGTTTTGAGTCGTCGCAAGATTAAACTTTAAAAGAAAAATTTTATATAAAAGAAAATTACGATAAAAGGAAAATTAAGACGCAATGAAACATGATATGAATTATGAAAAATGCTAGTGGCATTTCCCCACGCTATATTTAAAATGAATAAAAATAAGCAAAGTATCACATCTATTTACATCGGATAAAGAGAAGGAAATCTTACGTACTACACTGACTCGACGTGAAACACGGTTCACCAAGAGGATCTTTTTTTCTGCTACTTGCTTTACGTCGCACCGACACAGATAGGTCTTATGGCGACGATGGGATAGGAAAGGCCTAGGAGTGGGAAGGAAGCGGCCGTGGCCTTAATTAAGGTACAGCCCCAGCATTTGCCTGGTGTGAAAATGGGAAACCACGAAAAACCATTTTCAGGGCTGCCGACAGTGGGGTTCGAACCTACTATCTCCCGAATACTGGATACTGACCGCACTTAAGCGACTGCAGCTATCGAGCTCGGTGCCAAGAGGATCTAGTGAGAACTAGATTCACCATCAATATTACTCAGCACTCGGGCTGTTCCCCATTAAACAACAAGACAACATATCCGAACAACATGAAATATCATAAAACACAATCCAGTAAGAGAAAAACATATAATTATCCTTATAAAACATATGGAAAGCAATGGGCAATATTGCCTTCTTCTGCTGCATTTGCGCACTCCATAGCGCGATCATCCGTCACATATTTCCTGCTGTGCTGTGAGCTAAAAGGAAATGTTGGAAATCAACACTGTACTAAGGCTTGGTTTCTGTTCGCCAAGATTGTATCGCAGAAATACCATCTCATTCACGCTGTCTATGTAAACACGGCCAATAAATAAGCTTGTGAGGCAATATCATTTTTCTTCGGCTACACGGAAATTCACGTATAATCGTACTTCTTCCTAGCATGCTTCGACAATTTACTACACACATCAGACTCATTGGTCTGGAATCAATTCCGTCAATTCTGATAATTAATATTCTCTCAGAAGACAATCGCAGGTACATATTCACTGCACATCATTCTTTCACATTATCATGCAATCGGCCTGCATAATCACTTATGCATTATAACCTCTTATATCCTTTACAATTCTCATCAGCCTTTTACATTATGAGACCAGGTTCGATTCCTGTACAATCATTGCGCAAAACAGTTTCCAACCTAAATCAGAAGATCCTATTCTTTTAACGTTGTTATGCAGCTCCTTACGTGTCAGCTTCTGAAATACCATACGTCATGCAATTTAACTGATACTAACTCTCTAAATGATCAAAATTAAAATTGAATTTACACTCAACGTAGCAAGAGTTTAACTTGGAAATTGGATGAACTTGCCAATCTAATCCTCCTAGCAATAATATACAAGGAAAAATCCGAATAATACTAAGTTAAATTAACATGCATAAATTAACAACAAATATTCCTAACAACTCCCTCATTATCCCATCTAACTAGGCGTAAATAAAAATAAAAATATAGAGATCATACATTTCTCTCTTATCCATACCTACAACATTACAGAGATGAAATAAACACATGCCGCCAGGCTTACTTTACGTTAAATAAAATCCCTACACTAAACTGCACTAGTATTTTAACACAACCCATATAACATTCCATAATTAAAACATGCGCCTTATCTTGGACGACTCTCGGGACACAGGCAGCGGCTCACATCCCTGCTGCGTTAGGTGGTTACTCCATGTTGATCACTGCCTTAACACAAAGAAGCAATCTTCCTTCTTCCATGAGTGGTGCCATCTTCTTGCTGAAAGTTAATGAACACTGCAACACAGAAGGTTTGGATGAATATCTCTTCACCGCTCAATTCTGCACGTGCCGAACAACCCTTCTTAAGTATAAACTCACCCAACACACTGACACATAAACACTTGAAATTTAATACATTTAGTGTTTCTATTTACAGTTATTGAGAGCAGCTCGCGGTACGGATCGAGAGTTCCTCGCTAAACGCGATCGACACGAAAATATGAAACAACTGAGCGTCTCTTCTCCACCTCCAAACTGCGGCTAATTATCACCGTCTATTTATCGGTAGTGAACTTTGCGCTATAATACTGCAATTTAATTCTGCACCAGTTAATTTATTCAACTGCAGGACTGAAAACACAGTTCATTGTTCTTAATCCATACACTGTTACTGAATATATTCACGTGGCAACTTTCACGGACAATTCTCGGAGCACACTGAACAACGTTCACATCACGTCAGCTTCCGCGATCACAGTGACGCTCTCCAAAGCTTGAGGTTCTAAGGAAGCGTGGCTAACGCCGTTGTAGCTATGGGATTCCCGTATGTCTAGACAAACCACCAATCAGAGTGCTTGCCATTCATACTGACACAATATTAATTGTAACATACCAATAAAACACAGTTCAAATAACATCAATTTTCTACCTATTATTTTTATATTGTACTCCTGATTATATTTCACTTGTATACCTGTGGAAATCCGGCAAAAACCGAATTTATTTCAAGCAACTGTACATGTTGGTTAACCTGGGACTATGACTTCACGCGATGTAGACTCCATATTTGCTTCATCCACGCATTCTCATTGGCTGAATATTTCGCTTGGTCAGCATCCTTTACACGTGCCGAGGTGTGCCAACTCCTGGTGACGCTAAGCCTTTCTCACGGTCCCGAGGAAGTATCACGCAATATCTAGCAACTTGATGTCTCCATAGACTTCCGGCCACAGCTATCCTGCGATTCATTGCTTTACCATATATGACTGAAATTTATACCAATAAAATTTATATATTCTGTCAAATAATAATCCGGGTATCTCTTATGGGCCATCATGATACGGCTCAAAATTAGTTAGAAATTTTATATGTATGACCACAGACTGCTAACCCTTAAACAATGAGATAACCTTCCATTATATTATTTTTTTAAATTTTGCTAGTGGCTTTGCGTCGCACCGACACAGATAGGTCTTATGGCGACGATAGGAAAGGCCTAGGAGTTGGAAGGAAGCGGCCGTGGCCTTAATTAAGGTACAGCCCAAGCATTCGCCTGGAGTGAAAATGGGAAACCACGGAAAACCATCTGCAGGGCTGCTGATGGTGGAAATTCGAACACACTATCTCCCGGATTCAAGTTCACAATAACGTTCTTAACAGAGATACTCGAAAAACCCGAAAGGATAAATTATGATCATTTTATGAATCAGATCTAATTAATAAAATACAATATCAATAGTGGTGGTATTGATTATTGTTTTAAAATGATGTACAACTGGGCAACCATCTTCCATTAATACTAATCAGAGGGAAAATATCGTTGGATCCGACAATTAAAAAAAACGGTACCAGCCAAAGAAAGACAAGGAACGCGAAGGGCGTGAATGCGCTCGGTACCTAATTCCGAACCAGGCGAGTTGGCCGTGCTGTTAGGGGAGCGCAGCTGTGAGCTTGCATCCGGTAGATAGTGGGTTCGAACCCCACTGTCGGGTGCCTTGAAGATGGTTTTCAATGGTTTCCCATTTACACACTATACAAGCGCTTGAAGCACTCCATTAATTAACGCCACGGCCACTTGATTCCCACTCCTAGCCCTTACCTATCACATCGTCGCCACAAGACCTATCTGTGTCGGTGCGACATAAAGTAAAACTGTAATAAACAAATACCATCGGGATCTGGAAATAACAAGAGTTGATCAAGGGAGGTCGGATAGGATAGATGAAAGTGAGCAGCCTGGCTCAAGTAATTGGAAACAATACCAGGACTCAGCTAACTTCCCTATGACAAAACCACTCTCCCAAGTTCAGAGACCCTGAGGTGCCTTTTAGTAGCCTCTTACAACAGGCGGGGGTACCATGGGTGTTATTCCACCGCTCTAACAATAGCTTGTGACTGAGAATAAAGTAAACAAATTAATCACTTGAATCATTACTTATGAGAGCTACTCTAGCACATATAATTTTTCAGTACTGATCTTTAGGGATAAACTACGAGACCCCCTCTCGCCCTCCCCCCCTTCCCACTCCTGGTTGGTAATCGTCATAATATTTTCATTAGAGTGGTTTTCCTCCTCTGTTTTAACACAACATTTCAACAATAGGCGACTCTATCCTAGACAATCTTTCTTCTTCTTCTTCTTCTTCTTCTTCTTCTCCTACTTAATCTGCTTACCTTCCAGGGTTGGTTTTTCGCTCGGATTCAGAGAGGGATCCCACCACTACCACCTCAAGGGCAGTGTACTAGAGCTTTAGACTCTGGGTCGGGGGATACAACTTTGGAGGATGACCAGTACTTCGCCCAGCCGCCTCACCTGCTATGCTCAACAGGGGCCTTGTTGGGGGATGGGACGATTGTAAGGGATAGACAAACAAAAGGGAAGGAAGCGGTCGTGGCCTTAAGCTAGGTATCATCCCGGCATTTGCCTGGAGAAGTGGGAAACCACGGAAAACCACTTCAAGGATGGCTGAGGTGGGAATCGAACCCACCTCTTCTCGGTTGACCTGCCGAAGCTGAGTGGACCCCGTTCCAGCCCTCGTACCACTTTTCAAATTTCGTGGCAGGGTCGGGATCGAACCCGGGCCTCCGGGGTTGGCAACTAATCACACTAACCACTACACCACAGAGGCGGACCAATCTTTCTTTCCTTTCATTTTTTCACAGAATAACTTATTTTATATTTCCTTTTCTATCCATTATTCTGTAAAGAATGGCTAAGGAATGCAAGTGTAGGAACTGTGGCCGTGGCCAAGTATTAAGGAGTACGAGGGAGGAGTTGGAGAGTTTGAGCGAGATAATCTGCCTTACACTTTATTCTGCAGTTGCGAGCTCGATGGCTGCAGTAGATTAAGTACGGGCCTGTAACCAGTATTAAAGAGATAGTGGGTTCTAACCCTACTGTCGACAGCCCTGTAGATGATTTTCCTATTTTCACACCAGGTACTATAATTAAGGCTACGGCTGCTTCTTATCCCTTTCCTGTCCCATCGTCACCTTAAATCCTATCTGTGTCGGTGTGACGTAAAGCAAATTGTAATCATTCTAATAATAATAATATCCCAGCCTTTTTCTAGAAATTTAGCTACCCATTCAACTACTCCTTAGTCTTGTCCAATAGCCCACGGCTAAGAGGCTCAGTCCAGTGGTATTTGAAGGTGCTCCATTTTCACACCAGGCAAATGCTGGGGTTGTACCTTAATTAAGACTACAGCGTATTCCTTCTGTTATTCTTAAATCACCGGGCATGTTGGCCATCCTTAGGGTCCATGGTGTAAACTGATATATATATCTGGATTTTTCGGTAGTACGGTGCGTGAACAGAATATAAAGAGGAAAGTGTTGTGATAAACACAAATGCTCAGTCTCCGAGCCAGAATAATCAATCAAGCGAGAATAAAAATCTCTATTACAGGCAGGAATCGAACCCTGAACTCTCTAAAGAAAAGATTTAACGCTGACTAAGGGTGACTGGTCTCCGTTTCCAGTCCTAATACTACTATTTTAAATTTCGTAAGAGTGTTGTGAATCGGACTCCGGCCTCTACGTATCCTAGTGAGGAAAGCACAAAAATAATACTGCGATTCTTTACTACTTACAGGGTCCCAGGTGTGAACTGACATGTGCATGTGGATTTTTCGCTAGTACAGTTTGTCTCCGAGCCAGAATAATTAATCAAACGAAAATAAAAATCTCTATTGCAGGCAGGAATCGAACGCTGAACTCTCTGAGGTGAAGGCTTCAACGCTGGCTGAGTGACTTGTCTCCATTTCCTTTCCTATTACTACTTTTGAAATTTTGTAAGAGAGGTGGGTGTCGATCTCTAGCCTCTATGTAGCCGTATAACAAGTTAGATTGAATCAAGGTGGGTCAGTAGAATTGCTTGCTGTAAGATGTTGCAGTTACCAACTTTGCGGTAATTAGAACACGTCCACTTCCGCTCGTGTACATCAAGTTATGCCTAGCGCACTGCATATACTCTGTTGCTTCTTGAATCAATCTCGCATACAATATTGTGAGAACGGAAACATAATTAAATAATAATAATAATAATAATAATAATAATAATAATAATAATAATAATGATAATGATAATAATAATAATAATAATAATAATAATAATAATAATAATAATAGTTAATTTAAAACGATGTGTTTGTCCATTCCTTGTCACGTTTCCCTACGGTGGGGCGTTTTTGTTGCGATGAATCTGTCAAGATGGATGTTCAACCTTATCAGGGAAGTTAATAAGATGAAATGAATGACATGATATATGATAGTAGGAAGAGAGAGTGTAAAACCCGGTAGTAACACAGCATTCTCCCGTCGAATAGCATTGAGTGGTCAGCTCACGGCTTTACGTAATCATCCGACGGCCAAAACACCATCAACAGCGTCAAATACCCTCAATCCATATTGTACCCGGGTGAGATGGACCATTGGTATCATGATTTGGTATAAAATAAATTCAGGCATATGAGAATATTGAAATATACACACTGTCAGTCTTGTGTGGACGGAAAGATTTCAACATTGCCAGAAGGGCTGCGACTAGCTGGCACCAAGTTTTAAGCCTGTCATAATGGGTGATGTGTTTCCTTGTCGAAAGCTAAGAGGATTAAATCGAGCACTCAGAACAACAGTGCTGATTGCTACAAGGAAGTGAGGGAGCGTTTATTCCTGAACAAGGGTGCAACCCGTGTGTCACAAATACGGAGAAAATGTCGCAGTAAAGTTTCCCGTGCCTCCAGGCATATTGTTGTCAAGTTGTCAGGGGGAGATATTTAAACTAACCGCTGCAGTGTCAGCCAATGATAAAATTTCTAAAGGGATCACAGATGCACCAACATGACAGAATACAATATGAACTCCAGTTATCTTAACAGATATAAATAATTAAAATATGCCAACCACCGAATTGAACAGATGGGATTTTTTAGATATCATCCCCATGTTGATTAATTGTAAGTTTATTGAAATAAAATGTAGAATTCTAGGAATTTACGCACGCTGTATCGCTATTGGTCAGAAAGATCACACCAGCATAGACGCCGACTTAGCGCGCGAAAAAGTGGAAGACAGAAATCAAGTAACGTGATCTTCGAACGATATGAGATCAGAATACGACACGTGAATGTGTATCGGCAGTTTATTAAGTGGGATAAGTTAAGAGATCCATATCCACCTGCAAGTGCCGATTTAGGATAACCAACACCCCTCCCTCTGGTATGACCGCGGATGACCCAGGCGGGAACCGTATCGTCCATAAATACTAGGAGTGGAACCTCACCAGAGACAGTCGTTTGAAATAGTTTGATACTCTGACACGTTGACACTGCAAGTCAGTACCGCGGGACGCATTCTAAATCAGTTAGAGCTGAATGTACGTGAGTCGGTATGAAAGAGAAGACGAACAGTGAGATTATTCATAGCACCGAGTGTTAATAATCAGTATAACTGTATGTTGAAGTTAATACATTTATAAAGGTTTCATGTGATTGAAAATAAATGATCAACGGAAAGCCGATAGTACTTTTTGGAAGGCAGTGTGCGGAGCCTGAAGTAATAAGTTCAAGATAGACGGTGAAACAATTATCTGGAGCAGGGAACTGTAGGAGCGTGGCGATTACTAGGCGGCCTAGGAATACGTCAGGAAGTGGCGGTTGACTATCGCGATACGCGCCGGGTCGAATAAAACGACACACCGTCGTAAAGTGTCACTGCTTGTGGTTCGGGCGCAAGTGAAGAAAATAATTGTGAAAGTGTCATGGGTCTTTAGGCACCTATAAGTGTTTTATTGTATAAATCATTGTGAATTCATAATTAAGGTATTAATAATGGGTAATCGCCCAGGAGTGGGTTTTTTGTTAGTGTTACGAAGTTCCGCAAGATGAACGAGTAAACCAATAAGGGGCCATGAAGCTTCTCAACCGCCACGAGACAATGGAATTCTACACAAGAATGAGTACACAAAATTGATATATTTGGGGATGTTATCGCGATAAGACGGGGATAAGTGTAAATTAATCACGGTTAGTTAACGTAACGCATGGATCGCTTCCCGAATCCATGATTTATTTAAGATAGACGAACGAACTAATTTACATTAATGCAATTATGGGTTAGACTAATTAATTATTTGTTTGTTGCATATCATGTAAATATGGGTTATATCCTTCAATTAATGCATGCTGTTTGCAAATATTTTCATTGAAGTTCATTTCAAGTGTCAGGTTTTTCTTTTAGGCTAACCCAGTTTATTTTGATTTCTCAATCACTGCGGTGATTATTTGTACCTTAGTGAGGCACATTTGTTACCAGAACTCCAGATATATGAAAGTGCCAGGGCGTGTAAATTATGTGTATGCGTACGGAAGGTCATGAGAAATAATAATAATAAGAATAACGCTTTGTGAGTTCGGAAGTTAAAGTACAATAATAATAATGCATTGTCCCGTGTGGGGATTTACCGTTTACCTCCATCGGGCGCGTCCCATTGGAATTGGGGAAGTTCGCTGGCTCTGCCGCCAGCAGAGTCAGAGGGTAGTAGGGAAATAAAATACCACCGTGAAAAAAAAACTGGTCCCTTGCCAGGGTTACGGCGAAGACTGGTAAATGACCAGAAGCCAGAAAACATCTTGAGGCAACCTCTAGGGCTAACAACCCTAGTTGTAAAAGGATGGGTACCCGTCCAAAGCAAAGTCAAGTCAAAAAGCATGATGGCACAACATTTCAAGAAACATACCCCAGGGGGTAAATCTTCGGATAAATCCCTCGTCGTGAACGCCACGGCGCACGAGTCTCGTTCGGATTCTGGGGGAGACTCGACATCACGCAAGAGACGAGTCGGAGCGTCTCGGTGTACCCCGAAGATTCAAAAACTCAGGCCAAAATCTAAAACCTTTCTAGCAACTTTCAACATAAATTCACTTTCACAAACTGGCAAGCTGAAAACCCTCACCAAAGCTCTTCACGAAAATCAGATATCCATAATGGCCCTACAGGAAACAAGGTACCCAGATGAAGAGATTTTTGAATCCGAAGGCTACCGATTTTTCAAGAGCAAAGCGCAAAGAGGAATCCTTAATGGAGCTGTGATGCTTGGAACCGCGTTTGCTGTTAGAACCAAAATCCTTAAATCGGTTGCAAATTTCGAACCTGTGAATGACAGATTGTCTATACTCACTATTAAATGCGCGAACAAAACCTACGCCCTAGTTAACGCACATGCTCCTACAAACGATAAGAACAAGTCTGATCCAGACGAAGTTGATAATTTCTGGGACCTACTGGATGAAAAATTAAACACAATCCCCAAACAGCATGTCAAGCTTCTTTTGGGTGACTTCAATGCCCAACTAGGTCGTGAACAGAAGTACAAGAGAGTTATAGGAAATTACCCTGCTCACAAAATAACCAATCCCAACGGCAAAAGACTGGTATCCATTTGCGAAAATCACAACCTGCAGGTCATGTCGACCCACTTTCGCCATCTACCCAGAAAGCAAATGACTTGGCGTTCTTCCGTCCAAGCTCTCGGAGAGTTAAAATTGATCATGTTGCAATCTCCAGGAGAAACAGCCCTGAGATTATGAATGTCAAGGTAAAGAAAGGCATCAATGTGGCCTCAGATCATTATATGTCTCTTATCAAATTCAAACCGATTCCCGCAAACACAAGGAAGACAACCAAACAGATCACACGCTTTGACAATGATAAACTTCGGCAAAGGGTCGAGGAGTTCCAGGAGAAGGCTAGACCAAATGACACTGACTTTAACAACGCCAAAAGTCTCCTTGTTGAGGCCGCCAAAGACGTTGCAGAAATCAAGAGAGGCAAAAAGCATGCCTGGTGGAATGGTACCTGCGAATCAGTCCTCCAAGAAAGACTCAATGCGTGGAAACAGTACTACTGTACGAAATCAGAAAATGATTGGGAAACCTACAAAACCCAACGTGCCCAAGCAGCTAGTGTGTTCAGAACTGAGAAACGTAAATACGAAAAATCTCTCATTGAAAAGATAGAACAAACCTTTAGGAAGAATGAAAGCAGAGAGTACTACAGAGCCTTCAAACGCAAACTCACTGGCTATAAACCAGCATCTCTATGCTTTGAGCGAAAGGACGGCACACTGGCGACATCAAATGAAGAAAATTGTAGCATTCTGGCAGATTACTTCAATAATTTACTTAATTGCTCTAATCCGCAAAGCGCCATTGAGACCAAGGAACCCTTACTCAGGTACCCAGATTCCAGACCACCCGACAGAGATGAAATCAAGCGCCACATTGCCCGTCTCAAAAATAACAAAGCGGCGGGGGAAGACTCAGTAGTAGCAGAACTATGGAAATATGCCCCAGAGGAATCACTTGATATCTTGCAAAAGCAAATAGAAGAAATTTGGAACAAGGAGACCCTACCCGAAGATTGGAAAATAGCTTTGATCCATCCATTACACAAGAAAGGAAGCATGAAGAACATCAACAACTACAGAGGAATATCTTTGCTACCCGTGACTTACAAAATTCTATCACTTGCCATCCTGGAGCGTTTGGAAGCACAGGTCGAACATCAAATAGGTGAATACCAAGGAGGGTTCAGAAAAGGTCGCTCAACAGCTGAACAGATCCAAAATCTGAAAACGATCATCAGATATTGTACACTAAGGTCCAAGCAGTATGTGTCTGTCTTTGTGGACTTTAAGAAAGCGTACGACTCCATTGACCGGGAAGTCCTGCTAAACATCTTAAATGAATTTGGAGTTGGTTTGAAACTGCTGGCATTAATTAGAGCCACCCTGACCGATACAAAATCCAAGGTGAAGTTCCACGGATGTCTCTCGCATTCCTTTGACATCAAAACAGGAGTCCGACAAGGTGATGGGCTATCCCCGATACTCTTCAACTGTGTTCTTGAAAAGATCATCAGAACTTGGCGGGTGAGATTACAGGAAACCAACTACAGTCCATTGAGAATAGGAACCAAATCCAAGGGAATCGCAACAGACTACTTAGCATTTGCCGATGATATTGCTGTTCTCTCAAACGACATAGAAACCGCTAGAGCTCATGTTGAAATTTTAAAGGAAATTGCCGAACAAACTGGTCTGCAGATTTCGTTTGAGAAAACAGAGGTAATGACTAACATCAAAGAGGCTCCACAAAAACTCCATACAAAATACGGGGACATCACCCGAGTAGACAAATTCAAATACCTGGGTGAGATCATCATGAAAAATGGACTGGACAAAGAAGCACTTCAGGAGCGAGTACGCAAACTGGAAATAGCCTACCAAACATCCCGCACAATCTACAATAAAAATGCCTTTCCCAAAACACCAAGATACGTCACTATGAAACAGTTCTGAAGCCAGTAGTTCTATATGCAGCCGAAACCCTGTCTCTAAATGCCAACAAAGGACTCCTTGAAGAACTGGAGAAAAGAGAACTCAAAATTGTGAGGGGAATCTTGGGATCAAAGTACAGAAATGGAATCCATCAAAAGAGATCCAACGAGGAAGTCTACAGCAAAATAGAGAAAATTACCGACACAATCAGAAAAAGACGGGCACGATTTTACGGTCATCTGAAAAGAATTGACGGAAGAAAGTTAACTAAGGAAATCTTTCTCTTTTATGATTCAAACCCCAAAACCACAATTCCCTGGTTTAGAAATACCAAAGAAGACCTGTAAATGCTACATATCTCAGCTGAAGACGCCCTTAACAGAGATCTCTTCCGCAAGAAAATATTGACGAACGGGCTAAACCGAGACGAGCAGCCGAAGAGAAGAAACGGTGCCCCTTGGACAGAGGAGCGTAAGCAGGCCCACTCGCAAAGAATGAGGGAAATTTGGGCTCTAAAGAAGGCCAAGTTCAGTGTCAAATGCAACAAGACTTAACGTGGTCCTTGATGGCCCCAGCGAATTATATATATATAATGCATTGTGAGTTTGCAACTTAAAGTGAAGGAAATAAGAATAATGTTTTGTGAGTTCGCAAGTTAAAGCATAATAATAATAATAATAATAATAATAATAATAATAATAATAATAATAATAATAATAATAATAATACTTTGAGAGTTCGCTGGTTAAAGTAATAATCAATGTGGAGATAACATATGGCGTAAACTACTTTAATTCGGGCAGTAAATTTGATTTTTACGTTAATTGTTGATTTTACGTTTTTGGACTCTATAATAATCATAAAGTTTGTTTAGAAGCGACAGGGACACGTGTATAGGATGGTCACGATATGTTGAAAGTCCAGAGTGGTTTGAGCCCAACTTTGATGTTGGAATTCGTGTGTAACAAAAATCCGGCATGAGGTGAAATTTGAGCCGTACTGTTTTTGATGATGAAATAGATAGATCTCGAGGCCTAAGACGATATAATATGCCGATTCCGGTGTTATGAGTAGCAGAATCCACGCACCGAGGATTAATTAGTGAATTAAATGTTTGAAGAGTTCCAGTGGAATAAATGGACTTCAAATGAAAAGGAAGGAATAATTTAGCAATCACACGTATTGGGTGTATTTTCCCAGATGCGAGTTGCCATGGGATTTGAGATATTTCTTGGGAGGACATGGTGTTCCCATAAAATTAACGGCAGTACGAAAATGAAGGTTGCGGTTCTGAATACCGCGGTGTCCCGACCGATGTAAATCGGATCTTGGTGGTTCATAATGGGATTTAACATATGTGAATAAATTCTAAAGAGTGTAAATTAAAAGATTAAACTTTCAATTTAATAATCATAATAATCCAAGTAAATCTTGCCTCAATCGATTACTTAGTGCCAAACTAGACCGAAATTGTAAAAGCTTATGCATTAGACAGAACTATAGTTAACGGCAATGTAACAAGTGAAAATAAGTTATAATAATAATAATAATAATAATAATAATAATAATAATAATAATAATAATAATAATAATAATAATAATAATAATAATAATAATAATAATAATAATAATAATAATAATTGTACCAGGCGGTACACCTCCACGCCGCTAATTCAAATATTGCGCCAGTTGAAACTCCTCTACAGGAGAACGCCTGAACTTTAACAAACTGTACTAATTCAAAGGTTTCTTGGAAGATGTCACTACTGTAAATTTTGAAGTGTTCTGAACTGTGTCTATTTCGATTTGTGTTTGTTTGCTCCATATCAAGAAATTTGAACATTCTCTAACAGATGTCTCTACCAAAACTTATATCGCACTCTGGTGTAAAGGAATGTACCTTCCTGAAGAAATGTTGTATTCATAAGTTTTGTCTTAACTAAATTTTAATCTGTCAGTTGTAGGTTGGCAATATAATCCTTTCTTTCCGCCTGTTTTGAATGTAGCCAATCAGGAATTTCTGTAATTAATTTTTCACCAATAAGGTGTTTCTTCTTCGTCTGGTGTATTGGTTTTTGCGGTTATCCAATAAAATTTTGTGGGCGGGTTGTAATCATTCATGAAACATCTCGAATTTTCTGCGAGGGTATATAAACTGCTGATTTTCAGGTCTCCTGGCCACTTCAGTAACATCTCTCCTAGTGTGATTATGTAGCAGGGGGCGGGAAGCACCTCTTTCTTCGGGCAGCAGTTCATCCATAAGGTAATGGCCATTTAATAACTTCATTTCTCGCTAGCTCAGCAGTTTAACCCTCGGGGCAGGTTCGAAACTTTTCTCATGTAACCTATCTTTAAAATGTAATAGACACTTGGTAAAACTTCGTCTCTTTAACTATAAATTGGGATAGAGAGTGCTAAACCCTCTCGAGCTCCCACTCCTATTGTTTTGAGGTGACTTTGTTTTCACAACCGTTTCTTTCTTTCTTAACGTAATAAAGTCTTCTTATACAAGTCACCTCTTTAGTATTGGATTAGCCCTTGTGTATGCGGCCCAGTGCCAAGTAGGTTTTAAAAGTGTATTAGGAGTGCAAGTTATGCCTCCAGTCAAGTTGGTATTTTGGGCCATTTAATTAACCTGCTTCTTTACTGAATAGGCCCAGTAGGTTGGGTATTTATTACCCGTGTTCTTGGTATGCCTTGAGGGCAGTTTGAAGTATAGTTTGTTGTGGCCTTTGATGGGCTTGAACCTTGAGAGCGGGTTTGCTCTTTCTTAAATTTGGTTACTGTGTGCCTCGAGGAGGCTTAATATGGTAATCAGGAGCCAGTGCTCCTTGGCATGATTGGGGTTTTCTGCCCCTTTGTTTGAACTTGGTATATAGGTAAAGTTGGGCTTATAGCTCCAGGTTCGTGAGTGTCGGGCTCGAAGCCCAAATTTTGTAATCAACTAAAGTTGTACTTTCTTAATTTGTTGATCTGCTACTTGGTACCTGTTATATTCTGTTATTTATTTATCTTGAAAAGAAAATATAACCTTTGTTAAAGTTTTAAATTAACTTTAATTTCGTAAGTTGAGACCTATTCCACCCAGCACCTTCTTTCACCTCTGCTATTCCACAGATACCTCGGAACAATAATAATAATAATAATAATAATAATAATAATAATAATAATAATAATAATAATAATAATAATAATAATAAATAAATAATAAGTAATTTATTATGAAACTGATCATTAATTTGTGCGGATTATTTACGAGGAAAAATGACCCTTTGTTTGAAAAGTCGGCAAAGGTTAGCATATAATCATCCCGGATGATAAATGATAATAATTGAAATGACAATTGTACCGGGCGGTACACCTCCACTCCGCTAATTTAAAATGTGCGCCAGTTGAAACTCCTCTGCTGGAGGAAGTCTGAACTTTATCTACGCTATTAATTCTCTACTTTCTCAGAAGATGTCACTACCTGTAAATTTTGGAGTTTTAGAACTGTGTCACTTTTGATGTGTTTTTGTTTCGCTTGAAGTAAGAAGTGTGAACTTTCTCTTCTAGAGGACACTACTGAAGATCTACAATAGTGCAATCTAGTGCGGAGTCAAAGAACTTTTTTTTTTGGAGAAAATTTAATTTCAAGAGTTTGTTCTTTGTTAAATTTCTTTCTGTCATTGTTTAAGTTGGCAATATTTACCCCTTTCTTCCCCTTGTTATGAATGTATCCAATCCCGAATTTCTTCTATTAATTTCTGACCAATCTGGTGTGTCTTCCCCCAACTTGAATCTGTTGCGGGGTCCTACCCAATAAAGAGTTTGTGGGAGGGTGTTTTCTTTCCCCTAACGCCTAGAACCTTCCGCGAGAGGATATAAACTGCTGATTTTCGGGTCTCCGGGCCACTTCTGTTCCATCTTTCAGTGTGTTAAGTACATAGCAGGGGGCGGGAAGCGCCTCTTTCTTCGGCAGCGGTCAACAACAAGGTAATGGCCGATTAATAACTTCTTTCTTTGCTAGCTCAGCAGTTTAACTTTCGGGGCGGGTTCTAGGCCTTCCACCATGTAACTTTCCTTTAAAATGTAAAAACTACTGGTATCTATTCTATCTTTCAAACGACATATCGGGATAGAGAGTGCTTAACCCTCTCGAGCTCCCAATCACATCGTCTTGAGGTGAACTTATTTTTCTCAACCGATTCTTCCGTAATGTAATGTAAATTGTTATTAAGTCACCTCTGTAGTATGGGATTAGCCCTTGTATTAATGGCCTAGTGCCAAGTAGGTCTTAAGCAAAGTGTATTAGGAGTGCAAATTCGCCTCCTCTCAAATTGTATTTTAGAGGTCATGTATTAACCTTCTTGTCATTTAACAGACCTCAGTAGGTTGGGTATTTTACCCCTGTGTATACGTCCTTGGAGGACAGCTTAAAAGTGGAGTTCGGAGTGGCCTATGATAGGCTTGTATTTTAAGGGGAAGTTGCCCTTTATTGAAAATTGTGTCTCTGCCTCAAGGAGGCTTTTGGGTGTAATTGGAAGCAAATGTTTCTGGCATGTTTGGGGGTTTTCGGCCCTTTTGTTGTATGGTGTTCATTGTAAGGTTGGGCTCTTTGCTCAAGAATTATGTTTCTGACTTTTGAAGCCCCAAATGGGGTACCTATGTAAATGTATTTTTCAATCGTGTTTCGGCTACTAAGTACCTGTTCTATTTGTTGTTACCTAATTTTGCAAAGAAAATATAACCTTGTTAAATTTTAAAATTAATTTCACTTTAGTAGCTTGAGACCTATTCACCACCCAGCACCTTCTTTCATGCATAACTACCACCAAAACACGGTAACAAGTGGTAGCAGAGCGTGGTTGAATGGGTCTCAATTTAGCCCCTTTTGACGGCTAGACATTGTTTTGATCCGAACTCTAACCATTTTCTCAGCTGCTGGAATTTTTTGACTTTTTCAAAATTGTTCTGTCACCATGCCCGGCCCTCGCGATGTTCTCCATCTTAATTATTTGCGCAAAGAGGAGTTGATCTATGAATTAAATATCAGAAATGTGCAATCTGGAGGCACGGTTGCAGTAGACACTAACAAGCTTAGAGAGTCCCTTGATTTGCCCATTTCCATCCCCAATTTGGGAGAGAAAGAAATTGACGATTCTCTTTCCACGATCACGGAGAATGTTACTGGGCTAGCTTCTGTAGTTAGTTTTTTTGATGAAAATGATCCGTCTCCGAATCAAATTAAGCGTGTGCAAGGCAGGCTATATCATTTTTCGAATAGGGTTAACGATCTGTTGTCTCTAAAACTGAATGACGTTCAGAGGAAGGAAGCTAGTACGCTCCTGGAAAATATTTCCGAATTATCTAGTAAGGTCACTCAATTGTTAACTGGGGAAGTTCCTCCCAAATCTGATCAACCCACCATAGTGAATACTGGTAGTGAGGAAGCGCCTCCCAAGGGAGAAGTTAATAGGGTAACCGTTGCTGCTCAAACTATCCCTGCCCCATTGGACAACGAATCTGAACGCCGTGCATCGCTGAGTAACATCCGTTCTGAATTAACTTCTTTGCCATTGAAGCCTTTACCTACTATGTCACCCGGGTTTAGTAGCTTGCCTCATCCATTGGCAATGTTGCTCAGAGGTATATCTAAGTTTTCCGTTAATACCACCAGTGATGTAATTTCATTTTTAAGATTTCTAGTTGAATTTCAGGATCATGCCCTTGTGTTTTCTCTGTCCCCATGTCAAATTTTGCAAATTATCTATCCGTATGCTATAGGTATTCTCTCAGACAAAATAGTTAGAGCCATTGCCGAGCAATCATCTATTGAGGATTTCCATGCCCATTTGCTAGCTAACTTCATCCCGGCTAGGGCCAGGTCCTGCCTTATTCAGAAGTACTATTATCGTGTACAGCGCTTGGATGAAAACTTGGCTGATTTCATACAGGACATTAAGTTTTATACTAGGGTGTTTGCCCTTCATTTTCCTGAAGATCAGATTGTACAGGCTATTGTAGAGGGAATTTCACCTCCCTATAGGTCATATTTGTGTTTCGCGGCGTGCCCGCAAACCTTCTCTGAACTTGAAGCATTGGCCGTCTCAGCGGAAGGAGTTAGATACGCCGATTCTTTGCGTGTCGCGAAAGAACCCCCGCCTTCCTTTAGTAATACTCGGCCTCCACCTCGCCGATCAGTCACCCCTCGTAAATGTTATGCTTGCGGGTCGCCTGACCATCTGCGCAATAAGTGTCCTCTGATCAAGTCTAGTAGGGCAAATAATGGAGCGGTTTCATCACAAGGCTGTTTTAAATGTGGGGCTTTCTCACATATCGCAAAGAATTGTCCCAATTCGAATAGCACCCCCTCCTGCTCAACTTCTGGTGTAACTTCCAACAACAATCAAAAGTGACTAGTGGCTTCGGCTGAGTCAACTAATTCTGCTTCCCAAGGCTCAGCCCCTGGCAAAAAGGTCGAGAATTCAGGGAACGATAAGTCTTCGAATACATCTTTTGAATGCCCCAAAGAGTGTCTTAGGATTGCGGCGGATACCCCCGCACCTGTTCCTTTTCTTAAGATTGAGTTAAATAACGAGCCTATAACAGCTCTCTTAGATTCAGGCAGTGTTTGTTCGATTATTTCGGCTGAATGGTATTCTAAATTGAAATCGGTTTGTAAACTTCCTGACTATGTCTCTTCTCCTGTTCAATACGTTTCGGCTAATTCATCTCCATTAGAAATTCTAGGTTCCTTACTGGTCAAGATTCGTATTTTTAAGTTTACATGGAAAATTAAATTGTTTGTGGCCAAGCAATTGTCTTGCCCCATTATATTGGGAGCTGACTTTATTTCTCACACTGGTCTTGTGCTCGATCTCCAGTCTAGGTCGTGCACATTCAAATTTGCTTCTAGTTGTAAAATACCACTATTAAAGTGTAATTCTGTGTCATGTTCTTCTATTTCGCCTACCCAGGATGAGATGTTGTTAGACCTTAGACATCTACCTGAGGAGCAGGCTGATAGTATTCGCAAACTGTGTCAGTCGTTTCCCGAGGTGTTCTCTGATACTCTTGGTGTTACTGACCTTATTGAATACAAAATTGAGGTCACGGATTCGATTCCTGTCCGTTTTCCACCTTATAGGCTATCTCCACCTAAAATGAAGGCTCTGAAAGAAATTATCGATCAGATGTTGAAGGATGGTATTATTAGGCCCTCTAAGTCGGCGTATTCATCGCCTATTTTTCTAGTCCCGAAACCCCAAGGAGGCTTCAGGCCTGTCATTGATTACAGGGCTCTCAATCGGAAGGTGGTGTTGCAATCTGTGCCCCTTCCTGACCTTCATTCTTGTTTTTCATGGTTTCGTAAGGCCAAGTTCTTCACCATCTTGGACTTGAATCAGGCCTATAATCAAATTCCCCTTGCCGAAGAGTCTAAACACCTTACAGCGTTTGCCACGGACTGGAATTTATACGAATACAACCGCGTGCCTTTCGGGCTCCCCACCGAAGCAGCTGTACTCACTAGGCTACTAGATAGGGTCTTCTCCGACATCAAATTTGAGTACTTATATCACTACTTGGATGATGTCGTCGTATTTTCAGAGACTTTTGAAGAACATCTAGATCATCTGCGAGAAGTTCTCGACCGCCTTCGTAAGGCTGGGTTAACGGTTAAGTTGTCCAAGGTTGCCTTTGCTAAGCCCTCTATGTCTTTCCTAGGGCATATTGTGTCACCTGATGGTGTAGCAGTCGATCATTCTAGAACACAGGCCATCCGTGATTTTAAACCTCCCAAGGACATTAAAGGTATCGCCAGGTTCATTGGTATGGTGAATTTCTTCAGAAAGTTCATTCCTAACTTTGCTAATAGAGCGGCGCCCTTAAACCTTCTTCGTAGGAAAGGCATCAAATTCGAGTGGGGATCTTCTCAACAAGCCGCTTTTGAAGATCTGAAATTAGCTCTCTGTAATGCCCCTGTCCTTGCTATGCCTGATTTCTCAAAGAAATTCATCGTCCAAACGGACGCGTCATCGTCAGCTGTAGCTGCAGTCCTTCTTCAAGAGACTGAACTAGGGAGGCGACCCATCGCCTATGCATCTAGGACTCTATCGGCTCAAGAAGCCAAGTATTCCATCTATGAGCTCGAAGGGTTGGCAGTCTTATTTGCCTTAGAAAAGTTCCGTCTCTATCTGGAACATGTCAAATTCGACCTGGAGACAGATAATCAAGCCTTAAGCTGGGTCTTAGGTAGGCCGCGTCGTACTGGTCGTATAGCCCGCTGGGCTATTCGTATTTCCGCCTTCCAGTTTGATGTTAGACATATCAGAGGGACCGAAAATGTTGTTGCTTATGGACTCAGCCGTATGTTTCATAACGACGTCGAGACCCACGAACCGGTCGACAGTTCATCACCTTCCGAGTCCATACTATCTGGTGTTAATGCCATCTTAACAGATGCTCCCATGCTTTTTAGGGATATTGAGAAATACCAACGTGAAGATCCGACGCTGGCTCCGATAATGGAAACCCTTTCTTCTGGGGAACATGCTGTCCCTTATGTTCTGAGGAATGGTGTTCTATGTTGCCCTTCGAGGCATGATAAGTTGATGAAAGTTGTTGTTCCAGCGGTTCTTGTACCTATGATCTTCAAGTATTATCATGAGACCCCATTAGGAGGGCATCTTGGAATCTTTAAAACCCGTGAAAAGATTCGTGAAATGTTCATCTGGAAAGGTATGGACGGCGAAATTCGTGAACTTGTAAAAGCTTGTAAATCTTGTTTGCTCAGTAAACCGACCATGTCCACCAAGGTAGGCCTTTTGTCTTCGCATCAAGCATCTCGCCCCATGGAACGCCTGTATATTGATTATGTAGGACCCTTCCCCCAGTCGAAGGGAAATGCCAACAAATTCATCTTTGTATGTGTAGATGGTTTTACCAGATTTTCTTGGTTATTTCCGACTAAGCTGGCTACCGCTCAGTCTACCATTACTTGCCTAAATTCTATTTTTGCTTCGTTTGGTCCGTGCCAATATATTGTATCTGATAATGCTAAGGCTTTTACATCTAATTTATTTCGTAAATTCTGTTTTGACTTATCCATCTCTCATGTAACTACTTCTGCGTATTACCCTCAACCATCTCTGGCTGAACGGGTTAATCGTAATCCCAGGTCCGCACTGATTGCCTATCATCATGATGATCATTCCAGGTGGGACACGTCCCTGCATTGGTTAGCTTTTGCTTTGAATTCGGCGGTTCATGAATCACATAAATTCACTCCAGCTTCTTTGATGTTCAAGTTTGTTCCCAACTCGCCGCTCTCTAACCTCTGGTCTCTGAGTGACATTCTACCCGAGACAATAGATCCGGATAACATTAAAGATCTTTGGAAGAAGGCTAAAGCCAATCTTAAAGTATCTCATGAAAAGGTTAGAGAAAAGTATGATCGTGGACGGAGACCCACCACTTTGAATGTAGGTGACCAGGTGATGGTCAAGAATTTTGTTCCCGCGGGCAAGCTTGCCCCCAGATTTCATGGGCCTTGTATCATTCTCGATTTTCTTACGCCAGTTACGTTGTTAGTAAGCAATCCAGCCACCGAGAGGATATTTAGGGTTCACCTGTCACAGGTGAAACCAGTGTAAATTTTGTGTCAACTTGTTTCATATAATTTGAAAGGAATATGAAGGTTATATTTTTTTTTTTTTTTGAGTTCAACTTTTAAGGCTTTCTGCCCCTTCTATAATATTTTGGTCTTATATGTAAGCCTCTTGTAAAACCTTCCCCGATCCGTTAAACTGCCATTCTGTCCTTGCCTCGGCCATTACCACGCTCCCGTCTCCTGCTTCAATACACACTGTGGCTTGATTTGAGTAAATGCCATGGATATCTGCACGCCGCTGACCCCTCAACCTCCTCACCAAGCCTGTGCCCTCAAAACCATGATGATGGTCCAACACAATTCTGCCGCCTAGCTTTAATGTTTCAGTGCCCCCGCAGCCGCGCGGCGCTGTGCCGCGGTTGGGTCCGAGGACGGGCCCCCTCGGCCCCAGCGAGGACGACGTGTGCACGGCGAGCCGGAGCTCTCCTCCCGGCCAAGGCTGATGTGCGGCGCACGACCTGCTACTTGCCCGCAGCCTGTATATGTTCACCGCGGGCGCGGCGTGTTTCAACACCTCTGCTCCCCTCATAGTGCGGGCGAGCGGTATCTCAGGGTACTTGAGGGGTCCGAGCGGTTCCCTTTGGACGCAAGCTGCAACGGCCGGTCTGGCCATCCAACTTAGCCTACATCAACTACATGGACAGTCACTATAAGAGATGACTACACTTGGGAATTCAACAACAAATTTGGTGGACATTGCAAAATTTTTCATCACCTTTTAAAAGATTATCCTCAGAATTCTACTTCTACAAACTTAAAAACTATTCTTCATCTGCAACAACAAAATTTTGAAATTAAATCAAACCAAATTAAGAAAACCTTATAAATTTTTGTTGGGCAATTAATCTCCATATCTACATCAAAACTTGGACCATGTTTGCAAACAATTTCATGTGTCACCCCGGGAGGAACTTTTGGGGGGGGGAGGTCTGTACCGGGCGGTACACCTCCACTCCGCTAATTTAAAATGTGCGCCAGTTGAAACTCCTCTGCTGGAGGAAGTCTGAACTTTATCTACGCTATTAATTCTCTACTTTCTCAGAAGATGTCACTACCTGTAAATTTTGGAGTTTTAGAACTGTGTCACTTTTGATGTGTTTTTGTTTCGCTTGAAGTAAGAAGTGTGAACTTTCTCTTCTAGAGGACACTACTGAAGATCTACAATAGTGCAATCTAGTGCGGAGTCAAAGAACTATTTTTTTTTTTTTTGGAGAAAATTTAATTTCAAGAGTTTGTTCTTTGTTAAATTTCTTTCTGTCATTGTTTAAGTTGGCAATATTTACCCCTTTCTTCCCCTTGTTATGAATGTATCCAATCCCGAATTTCTTCTATTAATTTCTGACCAATCTGGTGTATCTTCCCCCAACTTGAATCTGTTGCGGGGTCCTACCCAATAAAGAGTTTGTGGGAGGGTGTTTTCTTTCCCCTAACGCCTAGAACCTTCCGCGAGAGGATATAAACTGCTGATTTTCGGGTCTCCGGGCCACTTCTGTTCCATCTTTCAGTGTGTTAAGTACATAGCAGGGGGCGGGAAGCGCCTCTTTCTTCGGCAGCGGTCAACAACAAGGTAATGGCCGATTAATAACTTCTTTCTTTGCTAGCTCAGCAGTTTAACTTTCGGGGCGGGTTCTAGGCCTTCCACCATGTAACTTTCCTTTAAAATGTAAAAACTACTGGTATCTATTCTATCTTTCAAACGACATATCGGGATAGGGAGTGCTTAACCCTCTCGAGCTCCCAATCACATCGTCTTGAGGTGAACTTATTTTTCTCAACCGATTCTTCCGTAATGTAATGTAAATTGTTATTAAGTCACCTCTGTAGTATGGGATTAGCCCTTGTATTAATGGCCTAGTGCCAAGTAGGTCTTAAGCAAAGTGTATTAGGAGTGCAAATTCGCCTCCTCTCAAATTGTATTTTAGAGGTCATGTATTAACCTTCTTGTCATTTAACAGACCTCAGTAGGTTGGGTATTTTACCCCTGTGTATACGTCCTTGGAGGACAGCTTAAAAGTGGAGTTCGGAGTGGCCTATGATAGGCTTGTATTTTAAGGGGAAGTTGCCCTTTATTGAAAATTGTGTCTCTGCCTCAAGGAGGCTTTTGGGTGTAATTGGAAGCAAATGTTTCTGGCATGTTTGGGGGTTTTCGGCCCCTTTGTTGTATGGTGTTCATTGTAAGGTTGGGCTCTTTGCTCAAGAATTATGTTTCTGACTTTTGAAGCCCCAAATGGGGTACCTATGTAAATGTATTTTTCAATCGTGTTTCGGCTACTAAGTACCTGTTCTATTTGTTGTTACCTAATTTTGCAAAGAAAATATAACCTTGTTAAATTTTAAAATTAATTTCACTTTAGTAGCTTGAGACCTATTCACCACCCAGCACCTTCTTTCATGCATAACTACCACCAAAACACGGTAACAACAATAATAAAATGATTAACGGTAATCACTATATATTTTCCCAGATGCGAGTTGCCATAGAATTTGAGATTTGAGATTGATCAGATAAATAATGATAATTATATACTAGTCATATGAAGATATATAGGGACAGTCGTCATGTGTTGAATTGGTCGGAACCAAATGTTGGTCTTCCACATGTGAGATAGTTGGCAGTATGTGCGAAATAACCCACTGACGGCACATGTCTTAATTGTGCGAGCATAATAAGGAACCTTTCCCTACGTCCTTGTCGTATTGACAAATGTAAATATTGAGATACATCTGGCATGTTTGTAAATCTATATATATAAAATAAGAGTTTTGTCTGTACATTGCTCAGAATTTGAAAAGAATGGTATTTCTGTATCAGTCATGTCCACAGCAACCAGGAAATGCATTTTTTACTTTTCCGTAATTTCTGTCTGTCTGTCTATATGTATGTATGTACACGCATCACTAGAAAACGGCCAAAGAGAATTTAATGAAATACGGTATGCAAAGTCGGGGAATAAGTCGCTACAATCTAGCCTATGAATAATTTTATTCACGCTGGGTGAAATGGTAGTTTAGGGGGAGGCCTGAAATTTAATTTTTAAATATTTACGTTATTAGTGGTCCTAATTCATTGAAAATTGGTATGCAAAGTCTGAGAATGAGCCACTGCTATTTAAGCTATAATTAATGTTATTTACGCTGAGTTAAATGGTAGTTTAGGAGAAGGCTTAAATGTAATTCTCAAATATTTATATTATTAGTTATCGTATCGATAAATACAACATACGGTAACCAAAGTTATAGAAAATTAAATTTTCGACCATTTATGTCTTATACATTTTTACAGTACCGGCTATGATAACACAGATATTCATGAATTTGTATTTTTGTTGCGAAGTCCATATCAACGCCGAGCCACGAGAAAATGGGTTAACAGAATTTAAGGAAAATCGGTATATAGAGTCGGGGAATAAGAAACTACAGTCTAAGCTATAAACAATTTTAATCATCCTGGATGAAATTGTAGTTTAGGGGAAGGTGCCTAAATGTAATTTTTAAATATAAAAACGAAATGTGAAGGCCTATAATACCGAAAGTGCATAACATTGATCAACAATAACATTACATTAACCATTGTTTATTGTGATGTTCTTTGTCTCTTATGCTGCCTCTCAACTCCGATAGATGGGATTACCGCTGCGCACCGAGTATAACAGCCTGACTGAATATTGGCGGGAAATAGCCGGGGAGTCAGAAAACTTTCTTCTTTGGCATGCCATTCCTCTGGTTCATACATTTTCTGATACAGCTGGTACGTAACACACTGGTTCATCATAGTATTTCAGCTATTTGATGCCTACCCTGACGCGTTGTTTTGAATGAGCAGTGTGCAGGCCCCGATTTCAAGTAGTTAGCGCCCTGGGCAAACAATCTTTAGCCCCCCCCCCCCCCCCGCTCGCTTTTCTGTTACTCTAAAAAATAATTGTATACAAATTAAATATTACAGTTTACAAGATTGTGAGTTTTAAAACAATATCAAAGGAAACATTATGTAACTAACACCACTTGAGTTAGAATTATGAAACTTAGCACACTGATTTAAACTACATTGTTTTTAGCCATAAACATTAATCAGTTAATTTACATAAAATGATTTGAAAAAATTTCCATACAGAAAACTTTCCAAGTTGACTCTAAATACAATAACCAATCTCTTAAAACAAGGTCTCTATTAGGAAGAGTTCTCTTAAACATGTTTTGGGACAATGTTCTTTTACCATCATTGTAAGTTCGCAAAAGATTTCAAAAAATCCACCATTACGTTTTTGTTTTGGACAATGTTTAATAATATTCTCAACTACTGAATTTAACTTGACATTCCAAGTAGCAGGATCATCATAGAAGATGAATAATTACGTAAGGTTACTTCAGGTTGTGATTGTGAAATAGTTCCAAACGGCTGCTGGACAACTTCAGGCTGATCGTTGAATTCAATACTAACAAAGGGCTGTTCAGTCTGTATACCTAGGCCCTATAAATCTTTCTTTCTTTCTTTCTTAATCTGCTTACCCTCCAGGGTTGGTTTTCCCTCGGACTCCCACCTCTACCGCCTCAAGGACAGTGTCCTGGAGCTTCAGACCCTGGGTCGGGGGATACAACTGGAGAGGATGACCAGTACCTTGCCCAGGCGGCCTCACCTGCTATGCTGAACAGGGGCGATGGGAAGTTTGGAAGCGATAGACAAGGAAGGGGGAAGAAAGCGTCCGTGGTCTTAAGTTAGGTACCATCCCGGCATTTGCCTGGAGGAGAAGTGGGAAACCACGCAAAACCACTTCCAGGATGGCTGAGGCGGGAATCGAACCCATCTCTACCCAGTTGACCTCCCGAGGCTGAGTGGATCCCGTTCCAGCCCTCGTAGCACTTTTTCAAATTTCGTGGCAAAGCCTGTAATCGAACCCGGGCCTCCGGGGGTGGCAGCTAATCACACTAACCACTACACCACAGAGACGGACCCTTGTAAATCTTCTTGTGTGAAGTTAAATAGGGCCGATGACGGAGTCGAAGGTTTTGTTAAGCCATCTTGGCATTCCGATTCCGAGGTTGAAGTTGAACGAGTTAAAGTAAGGAACTTTTCCATTTTAGGCACTTTCTTAAGTAGTTCAGGTTCGTCACTCTGCTTTTTAGCAGCGCGTTTTTTGAATTCAGCACCACTTAACTTTTTACTCTTGGTTAAATACTGAAAAACATGTAAGAATTACACGAGACAATGAGTTGGCTAGGTGAAGTTATCTGATTGATGGTGAGTGGATGTAAACAACAATACGCATACGAACCGTCACGAGCCAATGACAGACAGGGTTACCAAGCCACCAATTACAACCGCCCACCCAGCACCCGCGCGAGTTAATACCTTTCTTATTGTTTGCAGTTATTCATTTTTCTTCATAAAATTGAAATATAGATTAAATCCCGGTTTTAAAGTTAGAATAGTTTAAATTGTTTATATAGGTTAATAAAATAATTGAAATAATTTGTGGAAAGTAAAAGTAATTTGAGTGTAATGAATTTAAGACGTAATTCACACAGACCATAATTATTCGATCCACCGGCCGCCGCCCCTCAAAAACTGGCGCCATGGGCAAATGCCCAGTCCGCCCATTTGTAAATCGGGGCCTGGCAGTGTGCATACTTAAGGCAGAGCCTCCCTTAGTGGTGGCGGTGGTGGTGGTGGTGGTGGTGGTGGTGGTGGTAGTAGTAGTAGTAGTATGGCCTGGTCTAGAATAACAATGTAGGCCTTTTCCAAAATATAGCACCACAATATTCACTAAATAACTCAAAATTCAACCCTGAAAAGAGCCGTTTCTTAAGAAAAGCTTCTTTCTCTTCACCGTTATTAAATTCCACATTCAATTTATTCCAAACTAACAGTGAAGAGGGAGTTTCTCTTTTGGTTTGGAGGAAAAATTGCCTTCAAGTCAGATAGATTTTTCCGCCTCCAGTGTAGTGAATTGATATTTTCCGACTCATCGGGTACTCCTACGAAACAGAATAGTAATTGGGCATAGTTTTTGCCTTGGGAGTCTCCACTATTCGACCCTCTCCCCGCCGAAGAAAGCCGAAGAGTGTTCACGGATTACGGCTGTCTGCGGTTTGGTCATTCCAGGTCTGGAACTTTGGACTGTTAGATCGGCAGCGTAGTCCTGTTCATTAAAAGTGTGAAAATGTGTGGTGTTTCATTTGAACGAGTATTTCGTAATAAGAAAGCATTGCTTTCAATCGCGCCGTTCCTATTGACGTCATTGTAATGACCTATGTTCATTTCAGTTGAGAAAACCACTAAGACAGTCTTTCTGAGGATGTAAAACGGCATTATAATGAAAACATCCCAACCTGATTGTGACTGATGGTATGAAATTGGGTCTACCATTACAGTGAAAATTCCCTGTCTTCATACGAGAAAAGATGTTTGGTGACCTACCGTCGCGTTTCTAGGGTAACGTTAAGAGCTATACAATTTAAGACAATCTTGCTCACAACGTGTACACTACCTAACCTAGAATTCTGTGTACAGTGTAGAATTCCGTAGCGAAGCACGGGTACATCAGCTAGTCTGGTTATATTAGGCAAGAGTTCGTCCGTACAATTAGTTCCCGTTTTAGATACGATAACATTTCCACAGTGGGAATCCGGCCTACTAGAATGTATATACCCGGTAGTGACTCATATCCAACGGAACGTAGATATGACGGTAAATAGTTTACTCTCATGCCCACGTCTCCGAAAGAAGATTTCCAGCGGTGAAATGTCCACTCATACGGACGTTAATTCGATCCCCAGTGACCAATGGGACAAATTCACCAAATATTTCACACTACCAGAGTAGTGAGGTGAGTCCAAATTTATGTACTCTTTTTCAGGATGGAAGTTTCTAAGTGTAATAATTGTCATCACTTGCAGTTTCCGAATTAAGTTAATAAATTGCTCCTTATTGTAAATTCAACAGGAAACAGTTTTCGTATCTTTTTATTGTAGTTAGTCCAATATGCCCATGGAATTTAAGTTGTCACTTCCCAGTCCTATTGTGGAGTCCTATAATTAGTATCTATGAGTGAGCCGTCCCCCTACCTTAATTTGCATGCCCCGTTCATCCATGTGTTCATTGGTTGGCCTATATGTTTTTATTGATTACAATTTTTAACAACTTTTACGAACTGATCACCCCTGAGATTAAGGCTAGTCTAGGACTCAGGAGGTGAGCGGGTGCAATATGTGCACTGCGGAGAGGATTGGAATTTAATCAAGGCTTTTTTTGGCATACAATCTAGAAATAAGTAATTGTATAACACCACCTCCCTTACGCTGCTAGGCTATGTGGCTCCGACGGTTAAGACGCTGGCCTTCTGTCGTCAACTTGGCAAGTTCGATTCTGGCTCAGTCCGGTGACATTTGATGATGTGCAGATATGTCAGCCTAGGGTCGGTAGATTTACTGGCACATAAAAGAACTCCTGCAGAATTAAATTCCGGCACCTGGGCATCTCCGAAATCCGTAAAAGTAGTTAGTGGGATGAAAAGCCAATAACATTATTATTACTAAATAATTCGGAATATCTGATTTACGTATTCGATATAAAAATAAAAATCTACAGTCGGTTCCTAGTCACTTAGCCAGGTTCGAAATAGAATGAAGCCTCATCTAACAGCGAAGATAGGAATTGTGTCAGCACCGTCCTCTGCTGAATAGACAGCATTGAGCCCTTCGGTCCAGAGGATCCCGGGTTCAATTCGCCGCCGAGTCGAGGATTTGAATTACTCTGAGTTATTTAATAATGTTATTGGCTTGTCGTCGCACTAACTACGTTTGACGGTTATCAGAGAAGCCGAGGTGTCGGAATGTTGACCCGCAGGAATTCTTTTTATATACCAGTGAATCTATCGACACAAGTCTGATGTATTTGACCGCATTTATATTCCACGTGTCTGAGCCAGGATCGAACCTGAAAAGTTGCGGTCGGAAAGCCTGCACCACAACCGTCAGAGCCATCCACTCCGGCTATTACTAATATTATCATTCGACTCGTAGCTGAATAGTCAGTGTTGAGGCCTGCGGTTCATAGGATCCCGGGTTCTATCTGCAAAGGTGACATGCTATTATTATTATTATTATTATTATTATTATTATTATTATTAGCATTATTATTTAAAATTGCTTTATATCGCACCATCATAGCCTTCCATTAGCAGCTGCGAATGAGGAGTACGACGTGACCTTTAGGCGCAGAGGTCCCGGGTCATCCACATCACAACGCGCAGGTCGCCTACGGGAGTCAAATCAAAAAGACCTGCAGCAGCCCTCTCCGGAGGCTACATGCTGTTGTTATTTAGAAAATTGCTTTACGCACACCGAGGAGTAGAAAGGAAACGGCTGTAGACTTAAATTAAGGTACACGCTCAACATATTTGTCTGGTTAGAAAATGCGAAACCACGTAAAACTTGTACGGCTGCTAACATGGCGAGGTTTCAAGCGTGTAGCTCTATGGCTAAATCGTTGCTTTCCAGGTTTTTTCAATATCTCAAACCCTACACTTTGACACATCATTTTTAAATTATATGTGATAAATATGTTATTATAATACTCAGTAGTGTGTGGAACGGTATGGTACGAGTAAAAGTGCTGCGTGCGTATGTTGAGTCATACATCCGATCATGCCAGCGACTTGTGGATAGAATCTTGCAGTGACTCATTCATTTCTTTTTATGGGTTATGCAGAGCACACACCCACATACAAAAAAAACTTAAAATGTGATTCAATCTTTCCCCTTTTTTAACATGTTAAGTATCTCAGGTAAAAAGAAAATTTACTAAAATATCTTTCCTATATCTTTTTCTACTGCGCGTATGTGAATGAATTGTGCAGAGAATTAAAACTGGTGTGTTTACGCATAGTGATGAAATATGCGTGTGTAAGGGCTAGCTCCAGGTCACTGCCCTTGAGGCGGTAGAGGTTGGATCCCTCGCTGAGTCCGAGGGAAAAACCAACCCTGCTGGTTAAACAGATTTAAAAAAAAAAGAAAGAAAGAAAGAAAGAAATAACTTGGTGTAAGATCCGAAATCAGCATTACATGTGTGATATTTTTGCAGTTTATTAGTGGTTTTCATGGTATTTTTTGACGTGTTACAGCTGTAGGAATTATGGAACCCTTATAGATGCATCTTGTTAACGTTTTTCCTTCATAAATTAAAAACTTAAAAAATGTTACATCTTATTTCGTCTATAAGTTAGTTTCGATCCGCTTGGTTATTTAATAGTTTGATGATGTTTATGATAATGATGACGATGCTTGTTGTTTAAAGGAACCTAACATCTAGGTCATCGGCCCCTATTTATTGGGAGTTTATTGATATAATTTATATTGACTGAGCATAGTGGCCTTTAGTTCTCAACCGGCTAGTTTTGCTAGCCTTACAGCTCTGCTTCCGGGAAGCGAAGTGTCTGGTTCCCACCGTCGGCTAGCCTGAGAATTGTTTTTCGTGGTTTTCCATTCTCCTGCAGTAAGGAAAATTTTGGGACATACCTTTTTATAGGCCACGTGCGCCACCCCATTACCGTCTCCACGTCCGTCTCCATGGCTAAATGTTTAGCGTACTGGCTTTTGGTCACAGGGGCCCGGGTTTGATTCCCGGCAGGGTCGGGAATTTAAACCGTCATTGGTTAATTTCGCTGGCACGGGGCTGGGTGTATGTGTCGTCTTCATCATCATTTCATCGTCATAACAACGCGCAGGTCGTCTACGGGAATCAAATCAAGAGACCTGTCCTCGGACTCTCCTGGCGCTAAAAGTCATACGCCATTTCATTTTTTTTACCGTCTCCGCACCTTAAATTACGGCTTCAAATCTCCTTGGCCTGAGAAAGTGCGTAACCCTCGAGGAGGCCCGCCTTACTCCATCAGGGCCCAGAATGAAAACGTTTAGTAGCAGTAAAATTTTATAGGTTGTTTCTTCGTTTACTTCTGTACCAAACCAACAAGACTAACTTTAGATTTTTATGACAGTGACGAATAGCGCAGTGTTACTGTCAATACCGTGACAATTATTGTAGGGCCAAATAACGTAATGTACATTTCGTGCACAATAGGGGAATGAGTAAAATATTAAAAATGGTGTACTGCTTTTTTCCAAAATGTACTTCAAACAGTGCAAAGAAATAAAAAATGTGACGCTCCATCTGTTTACTACTGATCCAACCTTACTAGAGAAGTGGAAAATTGCCGTATCGAGGCAAAAAATGTTTTTTATGATTACCAACAAGACCGTCGAAAGTGTACGAAAAACATTTCCTTAAATCTGATTTTAGTGTTAGCCTCTCAAAGAACAAGATTCTTCCAAATAAAATATAACCCATATTTAGTGGTTACCCCACTTATAAAGAAATATGTGCCAAAGGCAGAAGTGATCCAACCCCAGATTAGATTAATCTAAACCAGAAAGAATTCAGTCAGTTGCAGCTTCACCTATGGAGAAACATCTCAACCTCCTATGACAAAATTAACAATTGTGCCATCCAGCCCAAGTCCAAAAGCATCTCGAAGAGCTAAATACAATAGAAACAGAAGGAAATTTATCTTGGTGAAGAAATGAATTGATAGATATAAGAATGTAATGTACAAGCTTCGACAGAACTGTAAGAAGACGACAAAATACAGAAGAAGGTAGATCGGCTAGACCCGTTTGGAAAGAAAAATGTCAAATTTGGTGAGATTACTTTGAAAGAACGTTTCTGTGGTATAGAAAAGCACCTAATGGTTACATTTTAATTAGATGGTCGATTAAAACATCACACCTTAGCCACACTAATGGAGTCATGTAATGTAAATTTCGTGCACAATATGGGAATGCGAGTAAACTATTAAAAATGGTGCACTGCTTTGCTCCAAAATGTATTTCAAACAGTGCAAAGAAAGAAAAAATGTGACGCACCATCTGTTTCTTACTGATCCACTTTGAAAATTTAAACGATTCTTCAAAATATTATAGACCGACGGTACGGAATATCTGTGGTGTAGTGGTTAGTGTGATTAGCTGGCACCCCCGGAGGTCCGGGTTCGATTCCTGGCTCTGCCACGAAATTTGAACATTGGTACGACGGCTGGAAGTGGTTTTCCGTGGTTTCCCACTTCTCCTCCAGGCAAATGCCGGGATGCTACCTAACTTAAGGCCACGGCCGCTTTCCTCCTTTTCCTTGTCTATCCCTTCCAATCATCCCATCCCCCAGCAAGGCCCCTGCTCAGCATAGCAGGTGAGGCCGCCTGGGCGAGGTCCTGGTCACCCTCCCCAGTTCATCTCCCGACCCAGAGCCTAAATGCAGCTCCAGGACACTGCCCTTGAAGCGGTGGAAGTGGGATCCCTCTCTGAGTCCGAGGGAAAAACCGATCCTGGAGGGTAAACAGATAAATAAGATGAAGAAGTTACGGAATAAGTATTAAGTGATTTAAACCAGTTTTCCCTTCCTTTTAGCATGTTTACGAGTTTATCAGGTGAATATCAACATACTAGTGTTCTTTCCCATTTAAGAGAATTGTCTAGAGCAGTCCAGGCATTGTATATGATGTAGGCAACGTTACTACTAAACCTACTTTGTGAAGCCCAGAGGAAGCTTCGTCAGAACAAAACTCCTTCACAGTGAAGTCTAGGAGGGCTGTAGGGGAAAGGGGGGCAAGATGGGGACACGGGGCAAGACGGGGTGGGGGTTTCCTTGTCTCCATGGTGCTGTCACTGGCCTGAAAATGGAAATATCTTGAAGGGCAGATGAAGGTTACACAGTTTGTACGACTTCTAGTCAGTGTGAGCTGTCTGGATGCTTGGAGTGGCCTTTTTACTGTTTCTAACCCCTGTGATCTTATACATATGTATCCTTTGGACTTTGATGAGGTAAGCTGAAACTGAAATACATTTGTTCTTGAAGACTATCCATTGGACTGTACCTTAATGTATATATATTGAGCTTGTGGAGGAAATTCATAAATAAATGAAGATAGTTTTATTCCGTTAGTCTCAGTATAACATTTGGGGCAAGATGGGGACGTCCCCGTCTTGCCCCAGTCCCCATCTTGTCCCAGTCCCCATCTTGCCCCAGTCCTAATCTTGCCCTTTAGGATAAATAGTATTTCCCCTATAGGTACTTATATAATTTCTATTCATATTTCATTTTTATAAATTATGCCCCCTGGTATAGGCCAAGGGACCAAATACTGAGTGCAAAGGGTAGTGGGGTTCTAAATTAGTCATTACCGACAGCAGTGGCTATGCTGGCTAAAGCACAGCGATAGGTCATGGGGCCAAGCTCTCTGCTGACTCGGTAGACGCGTGGGTTCGAGCCTCACCGTCGGGTGTCCTTGAAATGGTTTTCCGTGGTTTCCCATTTTCAACACCAGTCAAAAGCTGGGACGGTACCTTCTGACAGTCCACGGCAACTTCTTTCGACACCCTTGCCCAGTTTCATTCATCTTCATCCATTCCATCTCTCATCCCGACGTGCAGGTCGCCCACGGGAATCGACTTTAAAGACCTGCACACGGCCTCTCAGGAGGTCACACGAAAAAATCGGTCATTTAAAAATCCATATATTCTTACCATAAAAATGATTTTAAATTCTGTTCTTGCTCATTATGCCAACTACGAGCCTTATGATGGTTTATTATGGTGTAATACTTTACGTTGATATTAGTAATTCAAGGTTATAGGAATAGATTCAAATTTTAGTATAATTTTTACTGAAGAATGCAAGTTTCCAGGCCAGTGGCAGCACCATGGAGACAAAGAAACCTCCACCCCGTCTTGCCCCATATGCGGGGCAAGACGGGGCATTGGTAGTATGTACGATTTTTTGTGTGTGGAGTTTTTTTGTTTAACTTTTCAAAAACTATTTTAGTGCACAATGAGAAACAGATAGTGACGCAACAAAATGGAACTATTTATGAACATATTATCAACATGTAGAACGCACCTGAACTACTTTTTCCTTAGCGTCCCCATCTTGCCCCCCCCCCCTTCCCCTACGTAAAAATAGTGGAAACGTAGTCAAGACACTCGCAGGAGATCGGACACATTCAAATAGGATATGGGAGCAGTCAGGTGGCGCTGGCGGGCGTCCAGTTGGGAGTGTTGTTGCTGTGTGGCGGTGAAGTGAAGAGTGTCGATATCACCACTCTAAAGCATGTTTTCAAAAGGTGATCAGAGTTCGTGGATTATTATTGAGGTTGCTCATAGCAATGGTGAATGTTATCGAAGATTACGTGAAGCCTGTGGCGAGAATGTATTACCGTATAGAACGGTGGCACGATGAGTCAATAAGTTTCGTGCGGGTCGGAATGAGATCGTGGATTTTCACTGCACAGGTCGGTCGTCCATTCTACAAGATTGGATTGACTCACCAGACACGAGTCTTCGTGATTTCGACCAGTTTCCGAAGTTGTAGGAACCGCCGATTTCCTGACGTGGCAACTGTACTGTGCACAGTAGGGTGCTCCGTCGCTGACATCAACAGAGAACGCCTTGCGAACGGTCCCCAACGGCTTCCTGACATTTAGCATAAGGTAGTAGACTTAGCGGTTGACTACACTGAAGGAATGCAATGTTATTTTATTAAATATTGCGTTCTACTTTATTCACAGCTCTCTTACAAACGAAAAAAAAAAAAAAAAAAAACAACCCGCAGTGATGCGGAATGTAGAAATACGTATTTTTAATTTAAAGCAAACAACATGAAATTTTTTTTTTGACGGATTGTAGATAGAAAACATAATATACTTGGCGTATATGGGCGAATAGCATAACGCGCATGTTAATTTCTTAAAATAAAGTACTAATTAATGTTGAAATTAAGAAAAAACATAGTGGTGGGACTTACTTATACATGTAAGTGCCTTTCATATAAATCACATTTTACAAAAATCGGTCGAGTGGCGGTGGGGGGGGGGATAGTATTGCTGGTGAATTGCAGAAGAAAACGCCTTACATTTTATATTATTATTATTATTATTATTATTATTATTATTATTATTATTATTATGCATATGCTTCATTGTCAAAATATTGAATCACTTTGTCATATTAAATCTTCCCATACACTGCGAGTTGGCAGTGCGGTTAGGGTCGCATAACTGTGAGCTTTTATCCGGGAGATAGTGGGTTCGAGCCCCACTGTCGGCAGCCCTGAAGATGGTTTTCCGTGGTTTCCCATTTTCACACCAGGTAAATGTTGGGACTGTACCATAATTAAGGCCACGGCCGCTTCCTTCACACTTCTAGGCCTTTCCCATCCCATCGTCACCATAAGACATATCTGTGTCGGTGTGACGTAAAATAAATTGTCAAAAAATCTTCCCATTAAGGAACTCTTTCGCTCACTAGGCTAGGAGCCTCATTCAGATCTCTACATTTCCTTTTTAATATCCTGTTCATTTTTACTATCGATATAATACTGTATAATATAACAAAACACATTTGAATAGTTATCGTTTAAACCCAGAAAAAAGAAATACAGCAGCTAAAAAGGAAATTACCGCTGATCGTGGTGACGAAATAGCCACGAACTCCCACAGAGTGGAAAATAAAATTATTCGCTCGAATTCGTAACAGGAGATTTGTTACGCACGAGCTCTTTAAACGAAGAGTACCACTGTGGTAACATTCGAGAGCATGTACCCGGTAATCAACGATTGCAGATCACCTCACATGAATAGACCAACACCTCTTCTGTACAACAATAGTCGTGTATCTTTGAGTGGCAAACTCTGTCAACTTTCAATTGAATTTTCTCTTTGCGAGTGACATGACATGACATCCTAGGCTGAATGATCAGCATGGTAGCCTTCAGTTCCGAGGCCCCTAAGTTTGATTTACGGTCGAGTCGAGAATTTTAACTTCTCTGGCTGAGGGGCTGTGTGTTTGTTTTCATCTTATTACACTTGTCTTCATCTTCATACAACTCACCACAGCACCAACAACCATATAGAAACACGCAATTGCGAATACTGTGCATCCCTATATATATAGGGTTAGCGCCAGGAAGGACATCCGTCCATAGAACTAGACCTAACCTACATAAGTGTCGACCCCGATAAATTGAGGAAAAAGCCAGAAAGAAAAATGTCTTGTGTGAGAAGTCACTTTTTCGTTCTCTTCTGATATATAAAAAAAAATTTTAAAAAAAGATTGCGTTCCCTACCGAGAGAATGGCTGGATGGTTTGGGTCACGTAGCTATCAGATTGTAGGTTCAAACCACATTATCTCCAGCCCCGACGATGGTTTCCCACTTTCACGCCAGGCAAATGCTAGGGCTGTCGCGTCTTTTCTGTTCCTAAAATTTTTCTTATTCCATCGTCGCTATAAGACCTACCTGTGTCGGTGCGACGTAAAGCAAATTGCAAACAAGAAAATGCATTCCCAGAACAGTCTCAGGCCAGACAACAGCATGGTACAGCCTACGCAACATTATTCCACCTAACCAATTAGGCAGGAGAGAAAACTTAAGCAGTCTGTTGTTAGAAATGACTAACACAAGCTTGTGTTCTTCTTCTGATAGTGGTGGTTGTGGCGGTGGTGGTGGTGATTATTGTTTTAAGTGGAAGTACAAAAAGGTAGCCATCTTCTATATAACACTAATCAGAGGGGAAAATGGAAGGGATCAGATACTTCGAAAAATAAATGGCTTGAAAATGAAGGACTTCCTAGGCCTCGAATGCTCTAATAGCATAGGAGTCGGAAAGGAACAAGAGTTGACCAAGGGAGATCGGATAGGATAGATCAAAGTAAGGAACCTGGTACGAGTGAAAGCAATATCAGGATTCAATTAAGGGCCACGTGGGCGCCAACCCACGCTTCCAAGTTGACAGCGCCGTGAGACCCTTTTAGTCGCCTCTTACGACAGGCAGGGGTTTCCGTTATTCTACTGCCCCCACCCACAGGGCACTTCTTCTGGTGACTTCTCCTCAGAGAATTTTGGCGACTTCTCTCTTTTGTACTTCCTGAATTAGGGTTACCATATCATGGATGTTGAACCATTGTCCGAGGTTCCGCGCCCAGGTTAAACTTTTCTGCCGAAATCCAGACGTCCTGCGTTTTTCCATGGTTAGGACTTCGTATGATCACCTGACGATCCACGCACTTACGGTGCAGCACCTCCTCGTTTATGACGTGGGTTACGCATGGAATCTTAAGAAGTGGTGATGGTGGTAGTGATTGTTGTTATAAGAGGCACTTCGAAGAATAAATCGGCAAAAGAAAAGTAAGAGCCACGAAGTACGTAATATCGGTGTGTGGTGGTAGTGGTGATTATTTTTAAGAGGAAGTACAACTCGGCAACCATCCCCTATATAACACTAATTAGAGGGAAAAAATAAAAGGGACCTGACACTTCGAAAATGAAGGTATCGGCCAAAGAAAGACAAGGGCCACGAAGGACGTAAAAATGAAAGACTCCCCCTAGGCTTCGATATCTCTCTGGGTCGGAAAAGAACAAAAGTTGACGAAGGGAGGTCGGATAGGATAAATGCAAGTGAGGAGCATGCCATAAGTAAGTGGAAGCAATGCCAGGACTCAGCTACGGGCCCCGTGGTCGCCAAACCCGCTCCCATGTCCGAAGCCCCCGTGGCGACCTAATATATTCGGGGTCAGGAAGTAACAAGCTAAGACGATGACCAGCGAGGTTCAGATAATAACAGAGGGAGGCGAGGATCCCCACAAAAGTAAGTGAAAGCAATGCCACACTCAGCTAGGGGAACCGTGGTCGTCAATCAATGCTCTCATATTCAGAGCCCCTAGTTTCCCTTTAATGGACTCTTACAACAGGATGCGGAGAGTGTATACTACTAGCCCGACCCATAGGGGGAAGAATCTTGTAAATTCTATGATTTATTTTTTACATTTCAAAGACTTTCAGTTGGTTTATTGCCGAAATCTATATTCTCCAGCCTTCGAGCTATAAAGAACCACCATTAACACTGCCAAATTATGAAAGGGAATCCGGCCGTAAAACTGGACCGAGTCTCGACCCCGAGATACTAGAGGAAAAGGCCAGGAGGAAGAAAAATTCCGGGAAGCAGAGCAGAGTCTTTTCTAAATGTTAAGTTCTTCTGTATTTTTTGTCACACACAAAATAACCCAATATTTTGTCATCGTCCACCTCTGTGGTGTTGTACCGTTCCCGTCTAAAATACAGTCTTCCGGCGCCGTCGGAGAGCTGCGTGCTCGGTTCGTAAAAATATGATCAGGGCTAAAATAAATCAAATATCCCAGGATAAATTATACCGCGTGCCAAAACCCCACTCTGGCATACTGCAACATCATCCGTGACCTTATATATAGCAAAGGTAATTGTTTCGTTAACTGTACAAAACACTTTCGTAATTACAATATATCACTTGCATTTAGGTAATGCATATTCTCATAAAATAACGTTTTAGCTTTCACAATAAGTATGTCTACTTGGATGATAAAATCGTCACTATTAATGTTACTCCCATATACCACTGTCTTAATATAAAAAACACCGACCCGCGCGGTTTGCAACGTTAAAGCAGAATGATCGTCCCATCTCCTGACGCTATTGCGTTCACCAAACTTCCAGTATTAGTAATACCATCGGGGATTTCACTGATGTGATGACGCCATGGCTCAGCCAGTTGTTCGGTAAAACGCTGACTCAATAGAAATATATTTATTACTTTATTAGTTCAGAATTAAATACTGTAACTATCTGCTGGTAGTTTTTAATATATGATTTACTTCTATTTCATATAAAAAACGAGGAGTATTGCCTTATAACAGATTGCCTAATTAAATCAAGAATAGTGCAGCACTGTAAATCTCGAAGTCGGTAATTCTGACTTCGTTTGTTCTGTATATCCCTTCATTCCGCAATTTCGCTTCCAGGGCTGTGACTGGTCTCTTTTGAATCGGCCGCTCTCAAACACTCTCGTAAATTCTCCGATTGAATCATATAAAATACTCGAGCTGCTCGCTGTTACTAAGGAAGATAACAAGTTTTTCTGATGCCACGCGCTGCAGAGATCTTGCATTACGCAACTTCATATTGCACCGTGATTCCTTCTTGTACTAAATGCACAAATTATACCATATTACCTACTTTACTATTTGGTGCATATATGATATGGCACAGTGTTGTGTTTAGTGTGATTAGCTGCCACCCCCGGAGGCCCGGGTTCGATTCCGGGCTCTGCCACAAAATTTGAAATGTGGTATGAGGGCTGGAACGGGATCTGCTCAGACTCGCGAGGTGAAATTATTAGAGCGTTCGATTCCCACCTCAGCCATCCTGGAAGTGATTTTCCGTGGTTTCCCACTTCTACTCCTGGTAAATGCCGGGGTGGTACTTAACTTAAGGCCACGGCCGATTCCTTCCCTCTTCCCTGTCTAACCCTTCCAGAATAGCAGGTGAGGGCGAGGTACTGGTCATTCTCCCCAGTTGTATCCCCAACCCCATGTCTCACGCTCCAGGACACTACCCTTGAGGCGGTAGAGTTGGGATCCCTCGCTGAGTCTGAGGAAAAAACCAACCCTGCGGGGTAAACAGAGTAAGTAAGTAAGTAAGTAAGTAAGTAAGTATTTTGTCATCAACAGTAAAATTGTTTTCATTTCAGATTTTATTCCTCGATCTTCGAGCAGCGTGGAATATTTCGCAGCTTCTTCTTTTTCTTAGGGGTAAAGGCGTACTCGGTTCGCCCGGAAGGATGTGGGTTCTAATCCCCGTTAGGAAGTCGTAAAATTTAAGAAACGAGATTTCCACTTCTGGAGGTGCATATGGCCCTGCGGTTCAATTAGCCTACACCAAAAATGAGTACCAGGTTAATTCCTGGTGGCAAAGGCGACCCCATCAAGTGCCGAGGTTACGGATCGTGAAAGCCTTTACATTCCACCCCTCCAAGGGCCTTCATGGCCTGTACGGAAATAACTTTGCTTTGCTTTTCCTTTTCCTTCCTCAGTTTTCTCCACTCCGTACAGGGGTTGCGCGTGCAAACTCTGTTATACTACGTTATACAAGCGGCCGCGGTAGTGCAGTGTGTTGTGTGTATTCAACAATTTTTTGAAGATAACTCTAACGTTCAAACGCCCAGTTAGAGGAATTAATTAGATGTGGAAGCAATCGAAGATATATCAGGGAATTGAGCCCGGAACTCTCTGATTCAAAGGCCACTTCGCTGACCATTCATTTAAGGAGTCGAGCGGATTATTTCTGGAAATTTGCAGGACTGTATGAATTTTAGTTCGCCAACTGCTGTATTTTTTTTTAACATTAATTTCGTTTTTGACTCATTTTAGTTATCTAAACCTTTCATGTGGGTGAAATAAATAGTGTTTAGCTGAATTTATAGAGTTAATTTCATTATGAGAGATTCTGAAGGGATCCATTAATGTTATCTCATAGCTGACACAATGTATATTGGTTTTATGGTCATTATCTTGTTATGATTACGTGCGCTTTAGTGCCACTTTAAATTAATTTCCACTTTATTGGATCAGTTCTGTTAGTTCGAGCAGATTGGATGCCGTAATTCAATGATGTTTATCAGACACTCTCATCAGCGCGCACACGTATTATCAACCTATGGACTTTTATCTCTCAAGTGCGCTTTTCGAGATATGTTTTCTGACCCCATACTAACACCCACTACCTTGATGCTGTTACAAAATTGCTGTTAGTTGTTAGGGACCTACGACAGGGATGGCAAGAAGCCTATTAGAATATGGACAATATGCAATATACAGGACGTACTTTTGTTTCTTATACCGGGCGAGTTGGCCGTGCGGTTAGTGGCGCGTGGCTGTGAGCTTGCATCTGGGAGATAGTGGGTTCCAATCCCACTGTCGGCAGCTCTGAAGGTGGTTTTGCGTGGTTTCCAATTTTCACACCAGGCAAATGTTGGGACTGTACCCTAATTAAAGTCACGGCCGCTTCCCTCCAAATCCTAGGCCTTTCCTATCCCATAGTCGCCATAAGACCTATCTGTGTCGGTGCGACGTAAAGCCACTAGCAATGTTTTTTATAACTTCTGGACTCCCATTCTTATAACCTGTAGATTCCATCTAATAGCGTACAGCTCCATGGATAAAAGGTTAGCGTGCTGGCCTTTGGTCACAGGGGTCTCGGGTTCGATTCCCGGCAGGGAACCATCATTGGTTGATTTCGCTGGCACGGGGACTGAATGTACATGTTGTTTTCATCATCCTTTCATCCTCACCATGACGTTAAGGTCGCTTACGGGTGTCAAATCGAAAGACCTGCTTCGAGTGAGCCGACCATGTCCTCGGACACTCCCGGCACTCTATATAGGCCTAACACTATTCAGAGAGAACTCTTGTTCTTTTCCGACCCCGACGCTAATAGGTTTCCGAGGGCTAGGGAGTCTTTCATTTTCATGCCGTTCGTGGCCCTTGTCTTTCTTTGGCCGATAGGTTCATTTTTCGAAGTGTCGGATCCCTTCCATTTTGTCTCTCTGATTAGTGTTACATAGAGGATGGTTGCCTAGTACATCCTCTTAAAACAGTAATCACCACCACCACCACTCTGAACGTTTGTGTACCTGCGTCCCCCTAATGAAGCATTGATTTACTCAAGTTCTACTTTTCTGTTAGGGTTAACCTTTTCCATCCCATGCCCGAGTTAACTCGGATGTCAACATTTCTCCCACTGCCCCAAACACGAGTTATCTCGGATTTAAAACAATGCGCTCTTGTTCACTTCCGAGTTCTGTCCAACGCTGTTGACATGCTTTGTTCAGACGACGGATGATTCATAAATCGCCTTACCGTTTTTTGACGATAATTATGTGCCTTGTGTTTTTCTTTCACAGCTGTCTTCTGAGATGGGCGCACGGGAGTGTAAAGAAAGCATAACGAAAGATTATATTTTAGAAAGTTTAGGCAATGATGATGAGTCTGAATTTTTATGAATATAGTGGAGATAAGTTTCAGTGAATCAAGCTGTCGACATTTACCACGCTAAGTTCTTTCAAGTTTTGGGAAAAGTGTTAGGAGAAAACTAATATTGTCGTTCCATGACTTTTCAGTAGCTGTGTAAATACAAAGTATTTTTGGCCTATTACAATCACTGTCGAAACGTCCAGAAAAATCTGGTATGGGGCATGCATAAGGCTGAAAGAAACTTGGGAGTGAAAAGGTTATCTCCAAAAAATGTATATGCATAATACATAGTATTACATGTTTCAAAGTAATAATTATAATGCAATCACTTCACAAACAAAGTCATGAATAACACAAATAACAATACAAGAGAATAAAACAAATTACAGCAAATATATTACGGAGGATTCTACACTCACTGCAATTTGCATTTGATTTGATTTTTAAGAACAGATTTATGAGATGACTGGCACTGTTTTCCTTTCACCAATTTTTTAATGTTTGTTTCCAACTGTTATAGTGAATGAATGAATGAATGAATTTATTGAACTGAACATAACAGGCTTTCGCCCAGTTACAATGTTCCAATAAAATAAACACTCACAGACTATTTATAGCTAGACACTAACTACTTACTACTTAACTACTTCTAAATCTACTTTGTAGCATCCTGCACATGGGCGGATCGCCAGCTCCACATGCAGCACACCACCTAACTAAACTAACTACTTTACTACATGAATATACTACTTAACTACTTCTAAATCTATTTTGTAGCATCTTGCACATGGGCGGATCGCCAGCTCCACATGCAACACACCACCTAACTAAACTAACTACTTTACTACATGAATATATACTAAATCTATCCTAAATCTGCCTGGCCGTGACATCACCCCTGGTGAGGAACTGCTACCACCCTTCCCTGGGATGTCACGACCAGACATGTCTCATGAGGCTCGGAAACCGATACCTCATAGACCCTTTAAGCTGTCAATGTTATTTCCTCACCACTCCTTCCTGTAACAACCCACATGTGAGCGGATTGCCTAGCTCTACATGTAGGCTATCACACCTATATTTCACTGCCGAGACGGATACCATAACTCGGCTCATCTTTCACTGTCTCATTGACAACTTACTTCCTCTAACCTAACACTATTCACTACTTTACTCTACTTTACATGTGCAGACGTACCGAATCAACACTTTAGCTTGAGATAGGTCAGGCCTATCCCCGCCTCTTCCAACTCCACTGTACGTCATCAGCCAAAAACAAATAAACTAACAAAACCAAACTAAAATAAAACCAAAATAAAATAAAACGGGCAGACAAACAACCAACAATCTCATTAGAAGGTAGCCAAAACAAACTAACTAACAAAACCAAAGAAAATAAAACAGGCAGACAAACAACAATACCTAAGGAACAAGGGAACAAAACTGAACAGATATGAAAAACGAAAATAATACTAAACTTACAATTATTGTCGCCCTTAGTTATTAGTGAGTTAAACTCTATAATGTTCCATATCTGTGAATCAAAGTTGTTTTATGTACATACATGATTACAAAACTTCGTTATTATTAACCCATACAGAGATGATACTTCAGAGATAACTACTCTCCGTATGTTTTCTTCTACTGACTATAATCAATTTTAAACTTCTTATTCATTGTACGGTTAACTGGTCGATTTGGAGTCTCCCTCTTCCAACTTCGGTCGTCCGAAGTAGGAGAGCCGAGACTTGGTTCATCCTGAAATACTAGCATGCATTCCTGTATGTGTAGCTTAAGTGTCCCATAATATCCTTTTAACCATGTGTACTCGTGCTGATTACGCTGTTTCATCATTTTTTTTTTCAGCAGCATGTGCCCCTTCCCTCATGCACTAATTTCATTTTTTTCTCCCACAAGCTTTTTATAATTGTGAATAATTTTGATAGTTTCCCTGGCCTTCTCCATTCCCTGTTTATTAATTTGACAAGAGTATAGTACTCAGATTCTCTTTCCATTTTATTTATCTCTTCCGCTTCCAAGTATTTAACCCGTAATGCTCTTGTACTTTCACACTGTCTCAAGAAATGTGCATTTCCTAACTCCTTTTCACACAATAAACATGTATTTGCGACTTCTGTAAATGCCTTATTTTTATAAACTCCCATCAACCACCATATCATTCCCCTGTATTCTCTTTTGGTTAATTTATCATGTATTATTTTCATACCTGGGTATATATTCATGAATTCCTCCAGAGTTCTCCTATTATTCCCCTCAGCTCTTAGCCTTTGTATTTCTATATCTGCTACCCTCTGTGCCACTCTCCCACAGACTTTTCTTTCTTCTAAACCGTTGTCCCAATAGTTCCCCATCCCAATTCCTTCTAGTATTTTCTTTAAGTTGCCCGCCCAGTACCCATCCTGATACCTCATTTGGTGTCGGTAAGCTATATCTAGAATTTCTCCCCCTCCTCCCCTTTTTAACCTAAACCAATATTTTATTAATCTCTTAATTATATCCACTTTTATATTAATGTCAGTACACATTAATCTTGCTCCACTATTCGCTGTACTTATTGGTAAGCCTGTAATTATTTTAATAAATCTACTAGTGACTGAATCGAGCATTACTATTTCCTTTTCTGTGCCCCATACTTCTGAACCGTATATCATTTTAGATTTAATCACAGCGTTGTATACATTTCTTTGTACCCTAAAATCAATATTAGGCATCCTGTTATCTAATATTCTTATACTAGCTAGGGCTGCTGTACCAATCAGTTTTGCTCTCTTGACGTGTTCAGACCAATTTCCATTTCCTGATATGATAATTCCTAAATATTCTAACTTATTAACTACTTCCAGATTTACTCCTTCAAGATACCATTTTTCCTTTTTTGCTAATTTGTTCCCTTTTTTGCACACCATTACTCTAGTTTTCTGTGCGTTAATTTTCATATTCCACTCTTTACAGTACTTCTCGATACCATCAATACTTTTTTGCATTGCAACTGGCGTTAGTGTGAACAGGAGTATGTCGTCAGCAAAGACAAGACCAGGAATATCCTGATTTTCTAAACACGGCAGTGCTAATCTTTCCTCAACTTCAAATTCTAGTATATCGTTAATGAACAATAAAAATAAAATCGGTGACAATTTACATCCCTGTTTCAAACCCATTTTAGAAATAATATCTCCTACTACTACTCCTTCTTTGACTCTCACAGTACACTTTACTTCAGCATATATCTTTTCTATAGCCCTTATCATTTTACATGACACTCCTACTTGTCTCAATCTAGTAACGACTGCCCCCCTGTTCACAGTATCGAATGCTTTTTCTAAATCTATTGATGTAATATAGAGCTTTCCACGTTTTTTCTTTACATATTTGTCAATAAGAGTTCTCACAATAAAAACATTATCTGGTGTTGTTCTCCCTCTTCTGAAGCCACTTTGAAATTTCGAGAGGATTGAATGTCTCTCTGCCCAGTTCCTTAGTCTATTTGCTAGTATACCCGTATATACTTTCCCCAATGTATCTAATAAGGTAATTCCCCTATAGTTCCCTGGATTTAATCTATCCCCTTTATTTTTGTATATAGGGCATATAATCCCCTCTTTCCAAGCTTTTGGAAATATCCCTTTCTCGAATATTTTATTGAATATCTTTGTCAAAATTTCCAACATGCCGCTTCGTTCTCCCACCTCTTTCCAAAATTCATATGTGATACCTGAAATTGCTCCTGATTTTCCCTTTTTGGCTCGTTGTAACAGATTCCTTATTTCATGAGTCGAAATAGCCTCATCTAATTCAGGCAGAGTGACACTCAAACCCCTCGAAACAGTAATCCCCTCATGCTGAGCTCTCCATGTGTCTTCTTTATTCAATAATTTCTCGAAATACTGGACCCATGTACTATAACTTATATTGGTCCCCCCAGAGCCCGACTTCTTTTTGGTTATTTGATTTATTTTATCCCATACTTTCCTACTGTCATTGTCCTTGCACTTTTTATTTATATCTGCAGCCAACTTTTGTTGCCATTCCAACTTCGTCTTTCTTAACAATTCTCTGTATTCTTTCCTTTTTTTACAAAATTCGTTTCTAGCTACTTGACCACCATCCACCCTGTATATCCTAAGTGCCTTCATAACTTGTGACTTTTTCTTTACACATTCTGTATTATACCATCCACCTCTTATCTGCGTTTTACTTGGATTTTGCCTCATACCTTTTCCTGCCATTCCTATTAAATTTTCTATCCTGGTTAGGGCTTCCTCCACTCTATTCTCTTCTATCAATTTTACAATACCTATTTTCCAAATCTCAAAATTTTCTCCATTGAAGTACTCTCTGAATTCATTTCCTAATTCTTCTCTCCAACGATACCTAGCTATTTTCCTCTCCTGTACGCTATCGTAAACGATCTCTTGCGCTCCTATCTCTTGAATAATTAATTTTATAGTTACTGGCATATGATTTGCCTCTGCCCAATCCTTAATGCTTATCTCTTTGATAGTTTGCAAACTATCCCTACAGCATACAACTAGGTCAATTGTACTACCCCCATTTTCTACTATATAGGTTAGTTTTCCACTCTCATCTCCAAACCACCACCCATTCAATATATAAAGCTCCTCTACCGCGCATAACTCTAGTAGTTTTTCTCCATTTCTGTTACATTCTTTATCCTGACTATTTCTATTAACTAGTAATACCCCGTCCTCAAGTTGACTATAAACTGGTTTCTTGTCCCCTATCCTCGCGTTAAGATCGCCCATAATAATAATGCTTGCCTGATCATACGTACTTCTCATTCGTCTAATTTCTGTCGCTAAATTCTCAAAAAAATCATTCTGCGCAAATGGAGAGCTCAAAGGTGGATTATATATAAAAGCTATACATATTTCATTCCTCCAATTAACCCTATCTAATATTCTTATCCAGATTAATTCCTTAAACTCAGATTCTAACCGCTGTATTCTATCTTTTAAGTTGTTTTTGATAACCACTGAAATTCCGCCCGATATCCTTCCTCTATTGGACCTCCTTGATCCATATTGACTCCATACGATACACCCTTCTATCTTTAAGTCTTTCTTGTAATCATCCCAAGTTTCTACAAGCCCAAGGATGTCCATTTCTTCCAGTAGCTCTTTAAAGTCTTCGTTACCTATTTTGCTCCATACTCCTTCAATGTTAACACATGATACCTTTAACTCTAGTTATTTTTTACTTCTATGTTCTAAACTCCCTGACTTACTTCTAGTTATTCTAGATCTTTCCACTTCCATTATACTTCCCTCCGGAGAGCAAATAACGTCCTTCTCAGATAGTTCTTCTGTGAGTTTTAATCTACTACCTGAACCCATCCCCTTCTTCTGAAAAAAGTCTTTTAGACTCACTGACCTACGCCTGGAAGTATCCTCAGCTCCTCCACGCGGCGCCGCTGTTGACATCCGGCTCGCCTCGTCGTTCCTCCCACTGTTATTTAACTCCGCTGGAAGATCTTTCCCAGCCAGAGTCTTGGTTCTGTCATCAGGTGTGCCGCTACTTCCTGGATTCGTGTCGACTCGACAGTCAGCTGTTTGTCCATCCTCCTCCACTAGGTGTTCGTCCCTCTGCCGTCTTCTGTTCCTCTGTAGAGTATGCAGAACGCTGTTGTCATCAGATTGTACGTTATCAGCCACTGTGCAGGCAGCTGACTGACACATTCCTTCCTCTACAGGCCGTTGCACTTCCTGGTGTGATGAACTCAACTGTCTATCCATTTCTCGTAGCTGTGCAATTGACCAGATCCGCGACCAGTTACTGTCACCTACTATAAGACGTTTGCCTCTTATGTATGCTTTTAGTCCATAGTTCCTAGCTTTTACTAGGTGAAATCGCAAGACTCTCTGTTCTATGATTGTCTCTTTATCCATATCTCTTCTTACCCAAATCCTTTCTCCTTTCAAGTTCTTCCCATTGAGGATAATTTTGTTTGCCTTCAAAGCAGAAATCAACTTAACCTTAATAGGTCTTTTCCCTTTGACTCTCCCCAGCCTATATATTTCATCAATATCTTCTTCTTTACAATTTATCTTGATATGGTTATTTATAATATCCAACACTTTATTCGTTAGATCATTCGAATCCTCCTTTTCCTTCTCTGGAATGCCGTATATGAAAATATTTTTCCTCTTTGCGTCCTGGATAGTCATTTTCAGTTGCCACTTTAATTTATCATTTTCTCCTTCAATCTCCTTCATATTCGACTTCAATAATTCTATTTCCCTAGAGTTTTCCACCACCTTTTCTGTCATAATTCTTCTCTCTTCTTTTATACAGTCTTTCATTTCTGTCATGTCATTTCTCAGCTCGCGAATTAACTCCCTTGTTTGCTCAAACTGGCAAGCCTCTCTGACTATTTCCCTAATCTTATCTATGTCCTCCCAGCTCAATGAACCCGTTGGTCCAGGGTTCATTTCTATGCCTCCTATTATCAGAAGAATTGCCACCACTGCTGCTACCATCATAGTTCCCTCAAGCCCAGATTTTCGTAAATGCACCTTATCACTTGGCGTACACACACACTTCACTCGCCCGTGCCATCGACCTATGGCCGCGCGATATTGCTCTAAAGCAATATTCATACTTCTCACTCAGCACTCACTGCACAATACAACCTCTCGCTTCGCTAGCTCGATTACAACTGAACTGTTATAGTGCACACCGCAGATCACTTTCAACATTTTGATTTGATGTAATCCAACTCAGAAAAATCCAGATTCATATAGATATATTGATGAAGTAACCTTGCAGCTTTCATAACAACTTGTGGCTATATTTAAAAAAAAATGTTTAATCAAAAATTCTTCAACAGCCAAATGTAGAAACTCAGCTTTTGCTTCGTCATCACACTTTAGGTCGATTGTCTGCTCCTGAAGAGAATCAGGAATCAAATGCAGTTCTATTTTGAACGGATTTCGTGTCAACTGCAATTGCCAGCTGTCTGAAGAAATATCTGGAAGGTAGCCTCCAACTTCGTTTTTCAAGGATGAAAAATGTTCTGAAATGTTCTGAAATGTTCACTTTTAAAATTGAATGGAAGATTCTTTGTGTCACCAAGAAGCTCGTTAAGTATAATAATTTTAGTAAAAACTTTTTTCTACGTGTAAGATTTTACGGTGATGAAGATAACTTTTTGTAGTAGATTCTTTTCTTTGTCACAACTTCTTATTGTTTAGCAAATTCGTCCGTGTTTTTATTGCTCATCACACCTGCCTGAAATTCTCCAACGCCTTCCAGGTTGATAACAGTTGCCTTACAGCATGGCAAAATGAAATTTTATGCACGAATCTGATGAAATTCCTGCCTTACAAAATTAATCATACGTGTGGTAAACAACTTTGTATTCTAAATATGAGTGATCGCCAATGTGAATGGATGCTTAATCATTACGGAAGTTTATCTGGAGACTGGTTATTGTGTATGTACCTCATTTGAACGAGACTTTTTGATTTGTAATTCCCAAAATATTTCAGCAATATTATAAAGTATTCTACTGTATCTTTTGCATGGCACGTCATGATGAAGATGATATCTTCCTTTAGCATAATTATTTTCCTCTTCTGTGTAGTATTTCATTTCCCCTTTCCAGGCCCTAGGATAATTGTGATCTTTATGAACATGTTATGTGTAAATTGTCCACAGTTATGTAAACGTTATCGACCGAGGGAGAATTTCTTGAAGTATTTCTCATTTTTGAAAGCTCACTGAGCTATTTATCGTTAAAACATAAAGTTGCAATATTTCCATGTTGCGTGCATAGTTACTACTCTGTACCTTACTGCTCAAAATGATCCTGTTTACACTTGTTATCGCTTTCGTGAGATTACTTTCTTTCTCTCTTGGGAAAATCTATGTCGAGTCATGTTCCATGAAGCCGTACTACGCTTATTTTCTTCTTTTTCCTTGGAAAAGGGCTGAGTTGCCTACTCTAAACATCACTTGTTAACGTACTCCTCTGTATTATTGTTATTACATGACTTGTTGGAGGTCAGCGGTTGCAGAATGGGCTTCGGCCTGCAAGTGGCCATGGCTGGTCCGTATTCCGACAGCTCTGTACTTCGACCGGCCAACCGAGCAGAAGAGGGGTGGCCACGGCTTTACCTTGGCTGTAGGCCTCTGTATTCGGAAGACGGTCAGGGGCTGGTCCCCACCATCGGTTGTCTTGATAATTATTTTCTGTGGTTTTCCATTCTCCTGCACTAAGGCGAATGTCGGGACAGTTCTTAGTATAGGCCATGGCCACCAACCCCCTCACCTTCTCCGAGCATCTTCACTGTAACAAATCTCCTGGCTTGTGAGACGGCGTCACCATTTTGGAGACGCGCGTCCCGCTTTAATGGAGGAATGAACCCATTAGTAGTAGTAGTATTTGTTGTTGTTGTTGTTGGATCACAGTTATCTCCTTTAAGTTTTTCTTCACCTCCTTTGAAAGTCCTCGTATTTTGCTCCCTATTTGTACCAAATCCACAGTAAATCTCTGGGTAGCCCAGCTCTAGCTTTCCGATTGTAGCAGTATTACTACACCTACCGAGATCTTCACTTCACTCCGTTGTTTATTGCTAACGTCATGTCTACCTTGTAGACGGTAGACAAGGGTTGCGTTCACAAAATACTACTCTCCAACTCCGAGTAAACCCAGAGTTCACTCTATCCGTTCACAAAAGAAAAGAGTTAAGTCCACAACGTGTTCAGAAGATGCATTCCAATTAACTCAGAATATACTCTTTTTACTCCGCGTAAATAGGTGGGTAGATTTAACTCGACATGTGAAGCAATGCTTTCATTGGAGGAGGTGAAAATATTAAAATACGAGTATATTGACATGGCAATGAATCCAAATTATTTTCTAGTTGTCGACAACGAAGGACGTTATATACTGAATGATAAAGGAGATAATTGCGTTCAAAAGAGAAAAAGTAGTTACCAGTTTGATAATCGGCGGAGATAACATGATTGAATTTTTAAAAGAATACCCATGTTATGAATATTATCAGCTGATTTATTAACCTCAAATTTCTAAGATTTTCTCGGAAAATGTATACTGTGTAACTTTGTTTATTTTAGACGATCTTCTGAATGAGACCATTTAATTATTTCATTATAAATACCACACAATGCATTTATAACCCTCACGAAACAGATCTGTACTGTATGTATCACGAAATACCCGTTACTCAGAGTTAACCTTACTACGTACTCCGCGATACTCTACTCTACTCGGAGTCGTATTGTGAGAACGCAGGATCTTTGAATAGTATGTATCTCTATTCTAACATGAACTGAATGCTGGGTGCTTGTTTTTATGTACGAAGGCGAGAATTCCAGCAGTTAAAGCACAAATGCCACAGATGTTAGCCGGTATAAAGTTCTCGTACAGACGAGGAGGTGTTGTGCAACGTATTCAACTAAAACATGTATGAAATGATCTACTTACAATATTATAGAAGGATATATTTATGAGGCAGCCATTTTAGCCTTCCTAGATCCAAACAAGACCAACTACAATACTCAGACCACAATACTGAAAAAACATGGCTGCCGTACCTGGCCAAAGCTGACGTGGCGAGGAGTAACCTAATAATGGTCGTGAGAATATTGCAGTACGAAAATATTTATTGAAGGATTTTAAAAAACAGCATTTGATACGTAAAAGAGAAATAGTAATTTTACGTGCTCTTTATCTAGAGGATTTTTTTCTTGTTTAACGTCCGCTATCACATCGAAAGGTTTTGGCGATGGATGGAAGGAAAGGGCTACGAGTGGGAAGGTAGCGGCCGCGGCCTTAATTAAGGTACAGCCCCGGCATTTGCTTGGTTTGAAAATGTGAAACCACTGAAAACCATCTTCAGGGCCGCGCGGTCAGGGTTGAGTAGCCGTGATCTTGCATTCGGAAGATGGGAGGGGTTCGAATCCCATCGTTGTAGCCCTGAAGATGGTGTCCCGTGGCTTCGCATTTTCACACCAGGCGAACGCTGAGGCTGTACTTTAATTAAGACCACGACCGCTTCCTTCCCACTCCTACCTCTTTCCTATCCTTCCGTCACCGAGAACTTTTGATATGTTAGTGTGACGTTGAATAACTGGCAACAGAAAAAAGCATTACAGTAAACAACAAGTTATCAACGCCTAACAAATGTCACTTCGTTGAAAACACGAATACGGACTTAAGAAAAAATCGACACAGCACCAAACAAATAAGTAGTTTTCCGAACATTAACACTGTGACCCGTTATCCTATTATGCATCATTCACCAAAATATTGAAGTTGACTAAAACTAGCACTACACACATCCTACAACCCCTCTTTTGAATTTTCTTGGCAATTTTTCATTTGAGATCGTATAATTGTTGATAAAATTACTGGCCAGAATGTTTACACAGTCCGTTATAATTTTTGACGAATAAACATCACACTTCCACACATCACTTGAACAATTAATGTTACTTTCAAAGGTTAATACAAGGCCAAAACAAGGGCTCTATTTTCAGAAAGTTCCCCAAAATAAAGATTATGTCACTCATTTCAATACTACTCTCTCTGTAATTACCAAGGTGACTTACCAGAATTTCACATTGTCTCTATCTCTCACATGTGAGGTTGCCTTGCCCGTAACATCCTAATATCAACTTTAATTTTTCTGCTAGTAAACCAATAATTTTAAAATACACTTGCACTTCTAGGTCACTCGTCACTTTCAAATTGATGGAATATCTACTGTAGGTCTTGAGAACATTATAATATTTCGCAATCACGTTGAATGGACTCATATTTTTGTCTTAAAAGGCTGAAAATATCTGTATCATCTTCACACCAATGTTTAAATGCTACTTCGTCTCTCAGTGGCAGTTGCTGTTCATGCTTTTTAGGGCACCTTCTTCCTCGAGGTAAATAAATGTTATGCGAGAGACAGGTCTCAATGGACAATTTAAGATATTTCCTAGGGAAGCGAATAGGTTCACTATTCTCAACGGGAAATATAATATCTTTGCGGACAATGAACTTAGAGTAAAATATTTGATGCACACGACAAGTTCATTTTTTACAGCAAAATTTTCCCTATCAATGCACCGAATCCATTTCTCTCGAAATGGAGAGGGCAGACATACGCGACGAATTTCCGTAATTTGACCTGCAGAGAGGTACACAATACAGCACACTACATTCTAAGTAAACGCCAATAATTATAACACCACCTCTCAAACACAATGTTAAACAAACACATAACCTGTACGGTACCGCGTTGAAATACGAAATAATTAACCTACAGGGATTTTAAGCTTCCACGTAAAAGCGACTGGAGACACAAATACTTCCGTATCAGTATTGAAAATCCCGAAGTACGATAATATGCCCACTCGAAATACCTATTTCACAATTATTGCTTTAAACTCGTATCCACAATCACATTTTACCTACGCCTGGCCCGCACCCACGGCCATATTGCCATTAATCGAAACCTGCCTTGAGGTCTGAGGATTGTAGTTGGTCTTGATCCAAAGCACTCAACTTTCACAGCAGGGGGATGACACTTCATAGGGAGCGTCCGAAGCAGTTCCGAGATGGGCCACTCAATCTCCACCAACTAGTGAAAACTAAAATTCTCTTTTAGAGGGTTAATTTAGAAGGCAGTAGTTGGCATTACATATTCAGTTGCGCGGTACAGCAAATTCAAAACACAACACCGTTATCGTTGCGCGCGAAGGGAACTTGGTCGTACGGTAAGTAATAGTGCTTGTTAGACGAAAAGTTGTTGAGATTCTTTCGCATTGAACGAGTTTTTTGATCCAGTTTTTTGAGAGTATGGAGTGAAGTTATAATTATACGCGTTCTTAGTGTGAAGAAATAGTATTATGAACATGAACGTACTTCACATCGAACTACCTAGCTGTTGCGAGTAAACGTGCGTGTGATTGTGCCAAATACAGTAGAGACAATACACGACACTGAGCGAGAAATCGAGGGACAGCTATTGGAGCTCACTCTAGCGGATAGACCTGAACAGTACTGATTCTCTCATAAGAGCACGTGTATTTTTGTGTGAAGTTTTTGGTGTTATTTATGCGTTTTCAGTGAGTTGACATAATTAAATAGTAGCGTGTGTCATTCCTTGATATCTCCTCTCAACATGAGGGGAAAGGTATGTTCTGTGTTTGGCTGCAGTAATTACGAAGTAGAGAAAAATAAGCGGTCGTTCTTCAGGTTCCCTCGTGACAAGAACATGTAAGTAATATTGTGTTTGCATATATATTCTTCCAGTGACAAAGATTTTTATAGTACTTCATAATCTCCTGACCTGCTCGACCCATATTTTAATTGGCATAAAATGTAATACGCATATTTTGTTGTATAGTGCAGCAGTTAACCTTCAATACCGATGTGTTGTTGTAGGTGTGATCTGTGGGTTTTATAATAATAATATTTTATTGCAGCCAATGGCCAAAAGATATTTACATTAATACACAACATTAGTCATCTCTGCAGAAGGCTATCATCGATTCGCGCCGACAAGTACAAATCATGGCATGATATCGTTCACAGCTCTTACCACAACGTTCACATACACAGTCCGTGTCTGGTTGATGGAATTTCTTTGTTTTACACAGCTTATAATGAAATCCGTGTATTGCAAAGCGTGTAATCATGTGTCTGAGCTCATATCCTCCTGCTTGCCAGTCTTTGTAAACCATTGCGTCCGTCGAGTAAAATTCGCTCCATATGTCTCTCTTCTTTGCTCGTAATTTCTCTATGAACTGTAGATATGTTGGTGTAGTTGGTAGTGGTAGGTGACAACGGACATCTTCTACATAGAAAGGTTCGCGAGTTAACTCATATACAAGCCTTGAAGGCGTATACTTCGAGACACAAAGTGCCTTTTTCAGAAACGTACCTTTCACTTTTTCTAATTGCTCGAACTCTTTCATTTTTAGATGCGGCCATACAATTTCTAATCCATAGGTGATCACTGGTGACACTTTGAGGTCAGATAGTTTCAGGGCTGTTTTGATAGATAGCTTATTCAAATTCTGTATGTCGTTGATGGCTCTGATTGCTGCATTTGTCCTGTCATTGATGTGGGTAGAGAAAACATTACCTCTAGTTTGTAATGATCTGTGGGTTTTGAAATGTCACAGAAGTGATTTGGATAAGGTGTACAAGAAAGAAGGGACGTTACCCTTATATAAGAATTATAAGATCTGTTCAGATCATTTCCAGGCCAGCGACTTTAAAAATCCTCGACTATACAGCCAAGGGTAAGTTACATTTTTACTCTAATTGTACGTAAATATTCCTCAAAGCATCACTATCGACAACATTTTCATACTTTTCTCTTTAATCCCTCTTCTCAGATTAAAGCCGGAAATATATAGATTTTCTTTCTGTTAGTAGGCTTCATGTTAAGAGGAAAATTGTCCAGCTTTTAAATGTTAATGTGTGTAAGGAATGTGCCGATATTTTTATTGACAAGTGTCTTAATGTGATCATACAATGTTTTTTAAATGAGAAAAAAGACAAATCCAACCGCAAAAGTTCAGGAAGAAATGCTAAAGCTAAAAAGTAATGCATAAATGAAAGATCAAGCCATTTCACAGCAGCCCATTTCATATCTTGTTTATGTGTCTAATTTCAGTCTTTGAATAACAACCTTTTAAGTAATTTTTCATTCATTTATCCAGAATTGCTTTAGCAACTTCGAAGTTAATATCTCAATACCACTTTCTTTGTAGACGTAATTTATTTATCCATTTCCGTATATACATTTCCATTGATATTTGATGTTAGGGCGATTTGTTCAGGTCAAGTCACTAGGAGCGCCACCGTCGAATTGTCTCCCATTTTAGCAAGGCTAAATCCGTAAGTGTCGCGTATTGTCTCTACTGTATTTGATTGCGCATCTTACCTGCTGTTTGGAATAAATAAATTCAAAATATAAACTGTGTGCATTATGCTGTGTTTTACTTCTTCCTTTCCTTGTCATGTTTTCCATTCCCATACATAAAAGTCGTGGGAAGGGTTCAACGAACGAGCGAAAGAATGAGGTTATGTTAGATCATGATTTAGGCACGTATGGGCGTTTTGGGGTTTTATATGAATTGCATTAACATTTTCAGTAATCAGTGTTGCATTTATTATTTAATAGATGTAAATTTACATTAAAATGCGAACGGTGAAACAACGCTACAAGCTAGCGTTATAACAGTATGGCCAACATACAAATACGATAATTGCAATTTACTTTTCAAAAAAAAAAAGACATGAGAGAAGCTTTAGATACAACTTTCCTACCGAAATGCAATCATTATCTCTATCACAATTAAAATTTTAACAAAGTAACAACTGTCATTATCAAGTTTATTACGAGGTATTATCGTGGTATTTATTTCCTTATTTTGGCGGAGATACAGACGCCACTATAGCTTCCATGATGTGTTTTCTCAGTGAACTTTATTATATAGGAGTGACGGATCTATTTCTCTTACATGATCCTTGTTTCACAGTAAATACACGTATCAGATCAATTGCAGCACAATCGTTAAGATCGAGACGGCGGTGGTTACACATCAGTGGAACTTTATATTATACTCAACGACATTATCGTTGATTATACTCCACACGTTTTGAAGACCATAGAGGGAGGTAGCTGACATAGGACAAGGAACATGGCAGACAACGACATCTGCAGAAAGAGTGTACAAAAAAATGAAAACAATACCACGGCCGACTTGATGCGTCGCTCTAGCTAGCTCCTTGGGAGCGCAGCGAGAGATCCAGTTGGCCGTGACAATATACAGTGTGAAAATTGCGCCATTTGGCTGGACTGTCTAGAGGAGAATTTGACATTATCAAGAGGAAAAACTGTAAACTGACATATTTGTGCACAGACTGCAAGCCGAAAGTACAAAAAATGTCAGAGGTAGAATTGAAATTGATGGAAAATTTGAAGACCCACATGGAAATGCTGCTAACTGGAATAAAAGTCGATACTGAGAGTATGCTGAGAGACGAGATCAAGAATACAATTTGTCAGGAAATTAAGAGGAATCTTCAACGCCCTAATATGACCAAGACGAAAGCTCCTAAACCTCCAGAGATAGTATCGGGAGTGAAGGACAATATTAATACAGGTGCCTTTAATGACAAGAAGCCCATAACTGGAAATAAGAAATTATCTTTATCTCAAGAAACAGATGAAGACCAAGATGAAGTACACCTTACTACTCCAGCTCCAACGGAAGGGGGGGGGGGATAAACTCCGTACCATTAGCACAAGAGAGGATGAACAGAGACCTTTTACTAAATTCACATACCGAAGAAAACGCTGGAACAGCGAGATCATTACTGGAACCAATGAACCGCAACCAAACAGTCTTCGAGCAGGTGAACGAAGAGTCTGACTGTATGTCGGGATCGTATATCCTTCGGTGAAGAGGGCAGACCTGATAGCCCACATAAATCAATGTGGTATCACAGGGCAAATAGAATGTGAGCAACTCGAATCAGCGAGCTTCAACAAAGCATACAAAATTGGTATCCCTTTCGACAAGAAATAGTTGATAGAAAAATCCGATGCTTGGCCAAAGGGTATCAGAGTAAGACGTTATATTTTTCGGAGATGGAGAGGAGAAGGAAGTACAGCATAGCGCAAAGCTCTCAACAGGGAATGTAGAAGGATTGACGACAGTTCCCAATATAATAGGAGCACAGGAGCTATTCTCCAATAATAGCCCAAACGACGCCTTAGACGACCCCATAAGCTTAATGTTATGGAATGTAGAGGGACTAAGAAGTGCCCTAAAGTAAGTGCCAATGAATATTATAGACACGGACATTACGATACTAGTAGAGACGTTCTTAACAGATCCGTTATCAATATAAGGATACAACACAACACAACACACAGTCTGGCATTGAAAGGGGCAAAAGGACGATCCGGTGGAGGAATATCTTGCTTCGTAAAACCGAAACTAACTCCAATGAGAACTGTATATAGAACACCGCAGCTTTGGCTGGTCAAAACCACGTTTACATCATCAATCATCATCAATCATCAATCATACTGATCTGCATTTAGGGCAGTCGCCCAGGTGGCAGATTCCCTATCTGTTGCACCCTAGCCTTTTCCTAAATGATTTCAAAGAAATTGGAAATTTATTGAACATCTCCCTTGGTAAGTTATTCCAATCCCTAACTCCCCTTCCTATAAATGAATATTTGCCCCAGTTTGTCCTCTTGAATTCCAACTTTATCTTCATATTGTGATCTTTCCTACTTTTATAGACGCCATTCAAACCTATTCGTCTACTAATGTCATTCCCCGCCATCTCTCCGCTGACAGCTCGGAACATACCACTTAGTCGAGCAGCTCTTCTTCTTTCTCTCAATTCTTCCCAACCCAAGCATTGCAACATTTTTGTAACGCTACTCTTTTGTCGGAAATCACCCAGAACAAATCGAGCTGCTTTTCTTTGGATTTTTTCCAGTTCTTGAATTCAGGTGAGGGTCCCATACACTGGAACCATACTCTAGTTGGGGTCTTACCAGAGACTTATATGCACTCTCCTTTACATCCTTACTACAACCCCTAAACACCCTCATAACCATGTGCAGAGATCGGTACCCTTTATTTACAATTTATGTGATTACCCCAGTGAAGATCTTTCCTTATATTAACACCTAGATACTTACAATGATCCCCAAAAGGAACGTTCACCCCATCAACGCAGTAATTAAAACTGAGAGGACTTTTCCTATTTGTGAAACTCACAACCTGACTTTTAGCCCCGTTTATCAACATACCATTGCCTGCTGTCCATCTCACAACATTTTCGAGGTCACGTTGCAGTTGCTCACAATCTTGTAACTTATTTATTACTCTATAGAGAATAACATCATCCGCAAAAAGCCTTACCTCCGATTCCACTCCTTTACTCATATCATTTATATATATAAGAAAACATAAAGGTCCGATAACACTGCCCTGAGGAACTCCCCTCTCAACTGTTACAGGGTCAGACAAAGCTTCACCTACTCTAACTCTCTGAGATCTATTTTCTAGAAATATAGCAACCCATTCAGTCACTCTTTTGTCTAGTCCAATTGCACTCATTTTTGCCAGTAGTCTCCCATGATCCACCCTATCAAATGCTTTAGACATGTCAATCGCGATACAGTCCATTTGACCTCCAGAATCCAAGATATCTGCTATATCTTGCTGGAATCCTACAAGTTGAGCTTCAGTGGAATAACCTTTCCTAAAACCGAATTGCCTTCTATCGAACCAGTTATTAATTTCACAAACATGTCTAATATAATCGGAAAGAATGCCTTCCCAAAGCTTACATACAATGCATGTCAAACTTACTGGCCTGTAATTTTCAGCTTTATGTCTATCACCCTTTCCTTTATACACAGGGGCTACTATAGCAACTCTCCATTCATCTGGTATAGCTCCTTCGACCAAACAATAATCAAATAAGTACTTCAGATATGGTACAATATCCCAACCCACTGTCTTTAGTATATCCCCAGAAATCTGATCAATTCCAGCCGCTTTTCTAGTTTTCAACTTTTGTATCTTATTGTAAATGTCATTGTTATCATATGTAAATTTTATTACTTCTTTGGCCTTAGTCTCTTCCTCTATCTCGACATTATCCTTGTAACCAACAATCTTTCCATACTGCTGACTGAATACTTCTGTCTTTTGAAGATCCTCACATATACTCTCCCCTTGTCAGTCGATTGGAGCCCTGCAAACGAAGCAGACGTGTGTGCGGAGTGCTGAGTGTAGGGGCGTAAGCATAATGGGAATAAGCATAGAACTCTACCGAGCGGTCATCGGCCGATGGAACAATCGAATAAAATATCAGGTATGTGGTTTAATATGTGATATAAAATACTCTGAAATCGTGCTGGCAGCGTTAGTGATTGCTGCATTATTAGTAATTGGAGGAGTGGAAAGCAACCCTGGGCCACTGAATTGGGAAGATATAGCTAAGATCAAGGAGGTGATAAAAGAGGGCAGCCAAACAGACACAACGGGGGAGCTCATTATGGCACAGAATAAAGATATTCAGGATATGAAAGACAGCCTTCGGGGTGATATGGCAGGTATAAAAGAATCTCTAGATAAATACCAGGAAGAAATGAAAATTGCTAAGGAACACCGACTGGTATTGGAGCAGCGCACGCGGGAGCTGGAGATGCAGGTCCGGAGATCAGTGCTTGCCCAACGTAGCAGATGTCTGGTCATACATGGGATTAAGGACAATAGAAGCGAGGACAAACTGGCGTTACTAGATGTTGTGTTGGAAGTGTTCACACAAGGAGTGAAAGTAAATTGCACGGAATCCGATGTGGACGACGTGCAGAGAATAGGAAGGATCCAAGGGAACAGACCGATTAAAGTACAATTGGTATCTGGAATGAAAACCCACCAAATTATCCGGAATGCCAGGAATTTAAACGGGACGGAAGTCTGGATCCAGAGAGACCTGGGAATTGAAGAAAGGAAAGAGATGAAAATCCTACGATTCCACTTGGGGAGAGCAAGAAGAGAGGGCCTTACAGCGTTTATTAGAGGCAAGAGACTATTCATCACAGGCGATGGTTGGAGAAAGAACTACACGCCATCCCAGCTGGAAACCCTGGCGCGAGGAGGAAGTGCGGTACCGGCGCAATACGGAAGAAAGAATGATGACGTGCAGGAAACAGGAGCAGAGCTCGTGTCGCCAAGGTTGCTGACACCTACTGACAGTGAGGGCGTTGCCACTACTACGGAGAAACGACCTGTAAGTAAATGTTTAACACCTGATGAGGAACCGGGTAATAGCTCGTGTACTACTCCGGTAGCTGAAAAAAGCAGCTGCAGGACAGAGGACGACAAGAAAAAGAAGCAGGGACAGAGCTTGAAGGACTTATGGGCTAAGAAGGGAGTGCTCTCAGATGGAAAAGGTATTAAACGGGAAGGAAAGAAGTTAGGGGAAATTTATAGTTCCCCTCATGGAAGTATAGTACAAATTGATAAAACAATAAACACACGTAGTAAAACAGGTAGTGTCTCAGATAATAGGAAAGTGAAATAACTAGCATTGAAAATTGGTTTTGTAAATATAGAAGGCATATTAAGTAAACTGGGGAATGATAGAGTGTCTGAGCTTGTGGAAAATTTTGAGATATTTGCTTTTTTAGAAACATGGATGCCGGAAGGAAAGATTTTAACATGGAAGGGCTATGTTACGAGAAGTGTAATAAAAAGAAAACGAGGGACTCGAGGGAGAATTCCGGGAGGAATAACACTTCTGATAAAGGAAGAGTTTAGTAGTCAGATAGAAGAATTGCCTAACGATATGCAAGATGTAATTTGGATCAAACTTGAAGGGAGTAAACAGAGAGACATATGCTTAGCCTTTATATATAACCATCCGATGGGGTCACCATATACCAATGTGAACTTTTTTGAGGATTTAATAGAGGAGATTAACCTAATGAGAGGTAAATATGAAGAAGCAGGAATCATTATGTTGGGGGATTGGAACGCACGAATTGGAGAGTCAATTCCCGCATATAGTAAAGAAGGAATAGAGCCAATGAGAGGTAGCAGAAACAGTCGGGATAAGGAACGTAATGTATATGGGGATAAACTACTAGAACTATGTACCGCAGAGAATTTACATATTCTAAATGGATGGTGGCGGGGAGATGAAACGGGAAAGCTAACATATATTACAGCGCAGGGAGGTAGTGTAATTGATTTGGTTGTATGTACGGGAGATATTTTAGAGATGGTAAAGGAAATAGAGATATTAGAATGGGCCGAATCACATCATTCTCCGGTATCTGTTACCCTAGAAGTGTATGAGAAAGAACAGGAGGAACGTAACACTGTAACAGAAAAAGATAATATTAGGATAATTAATAAATACAAGTGGTGCAAGAATACCCCAAAAAGAGTAGAGTCATATTTAAAGGGAGAAGAATTCCAGATAATTAAGAGTGGAATAGAGGTTGCGTTACTGAGTAGTAAGGTGGACTTAGCGGTAGAACTGGTAGAGAAACCCTTTAACACTATAGCTCATGTGAAAAGGAAACAGAATAATAATAATAATAATAAAGATAAAAGGAAAGGATGGTACAATGATGTGTGTAAAACAAAGAAAATGGAGGTGATTAGAGCCCTAAAGGCATATAGAAAAAAGGGGGAGCCTAAGGTTCGGGCACACTATTGTAAACTAAGAAAAGAATATAAAGTGTTGTTAGTAGAGCAAAAGAGGTTATGGCAACAGGAGGAGGCAAAATTAATAAACATAGACTGTAAGAATAATCAAAGTGATAAGGTATGGAATAGAATTAATAAAATAAGTAGAGGTGAGAGAGGATATGCCAATGTTAAAATTGAGAATGGAGTCTGGATTGATTATTTTAATAAATTGCTAGGAGGACAGGATACTTGGATAAATAATAGAACATGTATGGATATCTCGAGGGGCTTAGAGATTTGTATCCCCTGCTTAGATGAAGAAATAACAGAATGTGAGGTTTTAGAAATGATTAGAAAGGTCAACTGTAGGAAAGCGGGGGGCTTCAGTGGTATAACTAATGAATTTTGGAAAGAAGCAGTAAAAAGTCAACAAATGCTGGAAATATTAGTAAAATTGTTCAATAGGATATTTGATTCTTTGGAGTTTCCTAAGGCATGGCAGACAGGTATAATATGTCCAATTTACAAGAAGCGTGGGGAGAGAAGTAATCCAAACAACTACAGAGGTATAACACTATTGGACTCCCTAAGTAAGTAAATACTCTCCCCTTGTTCATTAATTATTCCTGGAATGTCCTTCTTGGAACCTGTTTCTGCCTTAAAATACCTATACATACCCTTCCATTTTTCACTAAAATTTGTATGACTGCCAGTTATGCTTGCCATCATGTTATCCTTAGCTGCCTTCTTTGCTAGATTCAATTTTCTAGTAAGTTCCTTCAATTTCTCCTTACTTCCACAGCCATTTCTAACTCTATTTCTTTCCAGTCTGCACCTCCTTCTTAGTCTCTTTATTTCTCTATTATAACAAGGTGGGTCTTTACCATTCCTTACCACCCTTAAAGGTACAAACCTGTTTTCGCATTCCTCAACAATTTCTTTAAACCCATCCCAGAGTCTGTTTACATTTTTATTTACCGTTTTCTACCGATCATAGTTACTTTTTAGAAACTGCCTCATACCTGCTTTGTCAGCCATATGGTACTGCCTAACAGTCCTACTTTTAAGACCTTCCTTTCTATCACATTTATATTTAACTACCACAAAAACAGCTTCATGATCACTAATACCATCTATTACTTCAGTTTCCCTATAGAGCTCATCTGGTTTTATCAGCACCACATCCAGGATATTTTTCCCTCTGGTTGGTTCCATCACTTTCTGAATCAGCTGTCCTTCCCATATTAACTTATTTGCCATTTGTTGGTCATGCTTCCTGTCGTTCGCATTTCCTTCCCAATTCACATCTGGCAAATTCAGATCTCCCGTTACAATCACATTTCTTTCCATGTCGTTTCCCACATAGCTGACTATCCTATCAAATAATTCCGAATCCGCATCAGTGCTACCCTTTCCCGATCTGTACACTCCAAATATATCAAGTTGCCTATTATCTTTAGAAATGAGCCTTACACCTAGAAGTTCATGTGTCTCATCTTTAACTTTTTCGTAGCTTACAAATTCTTCTTTCACCAGAATGAAAACTCCCCCTCCCACCTTTCCTATCCTATCTCTACGATACACACTCTAGTGCCGTGAGAAAATATCTGCATCGATTATATCATTTCTCAGCCATGATTCAACTCCAATTACAATATTTGGTAAATATATATCTATTAAATTACTTAATTCTATTCCTTTCTTTAAAATACTTCTACAGTTCAACACTAACAATTTTATGTCATCCCTACTTGATTTCCAGATCCCTTTTCCCTTATCACCGCTCCCTAGGCCATCTCGTTTCCCTGAATGTACCTCCCTATTACCCTTCCAAACAAATTTCCTAACTTATACGTACCACTGCGGTTTAAATGAAGGCCATCCGAGCGCAGATGCCTATCTCCTACCCACCCATTAGGATCTAGAAATTTCACTCCCAGTTTCCCACATACCCACTCCATAGTCTCATTTAAATCCCCAATCACCCTCCAGTCAGTATCCCTCCTACACAGTATTCCACTAATAACAATCTCCGCTTTCTTAAACTTCACCCGTGCTGCATTTACCAGATCCCACACATCTCCAACTATGTTGGTACTTATATCAGCTTGCCTTACGTTGTTGGTACCAACGTGAAACACTACCACTTTCTCCTTCCCCTCCTCCCTCTCTTCTACTTTCCTCAACATCTGCCTCAACCTAATTCCTGGATAACATTCTACCCTGGTTCCCTTTCCTCCACACACTTTCCCCACGTGTCTAACGATGGAATCCCCCATGACCAGAGCCTCAACCCTACCCACCTCATTTGATCCCCTGCCCTCCTGGTCAGCCCTATCTTTCCTGATAGCTGCAGAAGCTACTTCCTCCTCCCTTTTCTCCTTCCCATGACCCTGTTCCACCTGTCTTTTCCTATCCTCTACTCTACATTTCCCTTTCCTACCTTTTCCCTTCCTCCTACTTCCACACATCTCAGCAACAGTTCCCTGTCCCTCATCTTCCCTCTGTTGTTCTACCTGGAGTGACTCGTACCGATTTTGCACAGACACCTGTCCTGAATTCTGATCCTGAATAGAGCTCTTAGCCTGCAATCTCCTTCCCCTTAGAACATTAGACCACCTGTCTTCTACAACTCCTCCCTTTCCTTCCCCTCCCTCTTGTACACCTACTGTAACCTGTACGTTGTTTGAGGGAGTCCTATCTTCCTTCCTGTCTTCTGTGAGAATCCTAATTATCTCCCTCAAACTTTCCAACTCCTCCCTCATACCCCTCAATGCCTCGCCACACCCACAATAAGTACACTCGCACTCCTTAGCCATTCTTTACGGGGGAAAAATTTTAAATTAAAAAATAAAATAACTTATTTGCAAAAAAAAATGAACGGAGGGATATATTGTCTGGGATAGTACACAACAATAAGGTAATTAATATACGACTACACTACAATACTACTTAGTCGTGCTCTATTTTTTTTATCCTACAACCCCTAACAGGATAAAAACTGCTGTTAATTACTGAATATCGAAAGTAATACACAAGAACTACACAATTCCAAACTGCAATTAAGCCTATCCTAATTTCAACAATATTTTAGTAAGAGTTTCTACGGATACCTCTACTACACCAGTACTACACAAATATTTTAAAATAATAAAATAAGCACACTAAATTCTAATAGGATATTACTCGTATACTACTGTACAGCACACTACAGTAATTTTTAAACTACTTTCAGACGTATCCTAATTACGATACCGGTACCGTACCGTATGTCACTACTAAGCACAACAGAAATGAAATTTGCAAGAACTACTGTACTCAAAGATTACCAACGAAGCTAAATGCTTAGACAAATTATTATTAGTATTACGGTCTAATAGATATACACGAAAGATAACACACGAATATAGCAGGCAAGATACGGCACTATCTAAATGTACTGTATCTATACTACAATGTATCTACACTACACTACACTGAGTTTGGTTAAATGCTTAAGTATTATACGGATTGCCGTACACGAAGAAAAACACGAATATAACTGGCAAGATACTATCTAATATATTATACCTTATCTTCACTACAATTCTACTGAAATGTAGTTATGTGATTATTACAGCTGGTGGATTACTATTATTTTCCCTACTCCACGGGACGGAGAAAAAGAAAGTGTCCTTAATTAGGCCTACTGAAAAATACGAGGTTGTCTACAATAATTTCTCAAATATTTCTATCAAAACTACTACTACTACTCCAGGGACTTGAACTGCAATTACTGGGATATATGAACTTTATTATTATTAGCTAACCGCTCATAAATACTGAAAGATCAAGGGAGCGAAATATAAATTTCGGATACTAACTACCTACTCAGAAGTACAAATGAATGGAATACAAGGTCAGCTGATTTTTATTTATATTTACTTGACTACACTACACCCTTTGTTCACGACTGTAGCCAACAATGCAATATTTGAATATGAGGAGCGACAATAATCAATAACAATACAACGACTGTTAACTATTACCGTGCTCTTTAACTTCTTTTTAAATAGAAGTTTACAGGCGTATCGTGTTTTTTAATGTAGTAAATTATTACCTTCGCGATAGTTTGAACGGATATCTATACGAAATACCGGAGAAGTTGCTGCAGAAGTTACGGTACTATTCCTTATGATAATCTGCCTTTGTAAGTACAACCAACGAATCTACAGATATTTACAAATATTTTTAAAGTTAATATTGTTACCTAAACCTAAATTCGAAACAAGGTGCACCTAGCTAGCGTACTTAACCTAGAAAACGTAATTTACTGAAGACCAACTGAATTACTTGTTACAAAATTTAAATAATTATTACTACTCCCAGTTTCTACCAACAAGTACTAAACACCACTATATAAACAGCACTAAATGAATCAGTTATACACAAAATTAAGCTATTTCAATAGGTTTTCACTACTTTATCACTACAATAATGCAAGAGCTCTCTCAACAGCCAACCGTTCTCAAGCGCATCCAAAAATGGTAAAGAGTGAGGACAGGACGAGGAAAGAAAAATCACGGTTTGATCAAAAATGGTATAATATTCGGAAAGATACTCTTATAGCTCTCCACAAAGCAAGGTGTTCGCGCAAAGAAAGTGAATAACATATCCTTGCGATGAAGGGAAGATTATATAAGGATTTATTAAAAGAAAAAAGATAAAAACATATAGATGAAGAAGGAGAGAAACTCGTCGAAGAGGCAATATTAAATCCATTTGTAGTTCTAAAACCAAGAAAGCCACAATTCCCTCATGATATTGCCATAGAAGACTGGGAAGAACTTTTTAGGAAAGTGCTGAACAAGGACAACGTATCTGTAAATAAAGCAGGTAATATCGTACATGGAGAACAAAAACTCTTTCAAGACTTCACCAAAGAGGAAGTAAAAAATCCATAAGGGACTTGAAGGATAAGAAAGCTACAGGAATTGATGGCATTTTCAACGAACATATACAAACTACAGGAAATGTACTAATAACAACGTGGACATTATTCTTCAATAAGTGCGTGGAAATGAATGAAATCCCTGACACCTGGCGGCACTCAATGATGAAAATCTTATATAAAGGAAAGGGAAACACGAGTTGTCCAGGTTCATACCGTGGAATTTCCTTATAAAGCAATATCTTTAAACTCTTTACCAGGTTACTAACAACGAGACTGATAGAAGAGGTCGACCGCAATTCGGCTTTCGACGAGGGAGATCTACGATGAATGCGATAAAAAATCTTATTGACCACATAGCGGTTGCCCTCATAAATCCAAAAGGGAAATTTTACGCGATCTTCGTAGACTACAGCGAAGCGTTCGATCTAGTGGACAGGTAAAAACTACTGAAGAAACTGGGAAACATAATAGGATATATTAATCCTTTAACGAAATAATTAGGACCATTCTTGCTTATAATTACATCACTGTAAACGATAACGTCTCTATCTTTAATCCCATATTGCAGATGAATGAAGTATTACAGGGTGATCCAATGAGCCCCATACTCTTCAATATAGCGGTCTCAGACCTAACACCCAATATAAAAGTCGACGGCGACGAGGTACATATATACATGTATCCAGATGACACGGTACTCGAATTAAAAAAATGGAAAACATACAGGCTGTTTTCAAAAAGCTGAACATTTGGGCAGAGGACAATAAATTATGAATTAATCGATAGAAGACAGTACAGATAATCTTCCGCAAGGGAGACAGGACAGCATTAATAGAGAAAATTTGCTATGAGAACGGAGGAGAAACTACGCCAATCGTAAACAACTTTAAGTATTTGGGGATTACCTTACAGACATCAGGAACCGCTTATACCAGACACATCAAGCATAGAGCGGCTGAGGCCGTAATAGCATTGAATGACATCTTACGCAAACTTTTGCTTGAAGTCGCTATGAAATTGTCCCATGCAATAATATCCCCGATAATGACGTACGGACTTGAATTGATATGGGAATATCTCACCAAAAGAAATATTCGAGACATTGAATGTATAAAAGCAATCTACATGGAAAAGCTATTATGTTTGACCAAATTCGCTCCCTCAAGACTATGTTACGAGCTGACAAGAGAACTCTTCTATACAGAAGAACTACGACACCTACTAATATTACCATCTACAGCTGCATTCAACCAGGTACATACAGAACTGCAAACCAAGAAGAGAGATATATGAGAAACATTTTACACCACAGAGGCTATGGCTAGTACGAGTTGGATGAAGGCAGACTATGGTGACTAGATTAGCAACACACAGTATTCATCACCGCGTGTGTACTAACAAAAATGTTCACACCCCGAGAAAGGAATGTATATGTGTATTGTGCGCGAAGACTTGCGACTTACATCATGTTGTGACGTGTACTAAAAGACATATCGGACTAACCAAATTCTGTTTAATGTAATTGGTCATGTAAGCGTTAATTTAATGGCAATTGGCTGCAATAAAATATTTATTATGTCTACCTTGTAGTAGTTATCATGAACGATATTGCCCTGACAGGAAATTGACAGTATTTATACACAACAACTAATACAACATCGCATTAAAACCGAGCATTTTGAAAGCATTCGCTCAGTAGTCCAAAGGCTGCCACGGCTATAGCGCTATGAGCTTTGTGTTGTTAACTTAGTGAATATAGTCATGTATTTGTTGTGGTACATTCCTGTGTCAGCACGAAGTCAGACACGCTTCTGGATGGAGTTGATCCTCACCAAGCATACTGTAATGCATGTTTGTCCTAACAGCACACACCTAGAGATTAGAGGTTGCGTGTGTTGTCAGGTGTTAGTTCCCTCCTCATCGACAGCAGTAAGCTCTTATTCACCGTAGCTCTTTGGCTTCTAACAGGGACTGCCCCTCTTCTATAAACAATAATACAATGCAGAGACTGATAATGCTACAGGACTATTACAGTGAGAGCGCAGAACGGCAGGCACGGAGGGCAACGCTCTTTCGCTTCCCGAATATTACTCACCTCCTTTTCCGGCTCCATGGCTAAAGGGTTAGCGTGATGGCTTTTGGCCACAGGGGTCCCGGGTTCGATTCCCGGCAGGGTCTGGAATTTTAACCTTAATTGGTTAATTTCGCTGGCACGGGGGCTGGGTGTACGTGTTGTCTTCATCATCATTTCATCCTCATCACGACGCGCAGGTCGCCTACGGGAGTCAATTCAAAAGACCTGCACCTGGCGAGCCGAACTTGTCCTCGGACACTCCCGGCACTAAAAGCCATACGCCATTTCATTTTTACTCACCTCCTTAAGAAAGAGAAGGCAATGCTACGGTGATATTTCACTGTCCGAAATTGATAGTTTATTGGAACTAAAATGGACTCAATTGCCGTGCCATAAGTAAATACGATGCATAAACTCAGTCATCTGTCGAACAAAATAAGAGTTTTGTCTGTACATTGCTCAGAATTTGAAAAGAATGGTATTTTTGTATCGGTCATGTCCATAGTAACAAGGAAATGCACTTTTTTTAAAAAAATCCGTAATTTCTGTCTGTCTGTCTGTCTGTATATATGTATGTATGTACACGCACCACTAGAAAACGGCTGAAGAGAATTTAATGAAAATCGGTATGTGAAGTCGGGGAATGAGCCAATACAATCTAGACTATAACTCATTTTACTCACGCTGAGTGAAATAGTAGTTTAGGTGAAGGCCTAAAATTGAATTCTCAAATATTTATATTATTAGTGGTCCTATCGATACATAACTAAAGTGATACAGAATTAAATTGCCGATCATTTATGTCATACATTGTTACCGTACCGGCTTTGATAACACAGATATTAATGAATTAGTATTTTTGTAGCCAAGTCCATATCAACGCCAAGCCACGAGAAAATGGGTTAACAGAATTGAATGAAAGTCGGTATATAGAGTCGGGGAATAAGAATCTACAGTCTAAGTTATAAACAATTTCATTCGTCCTGTATAAATTTGTAGATTTTTTTTTTTGCTAGGGGCTTTACGTCGCACCGACACAGATAGGTCTTATGGCGACGATGGGATAGGAAAGGCCTAGGAGTTGGAAGGAAGCGGCCGTGGCCTTAATTAAGGTACAGGCCCAGCATTTGCCTGGTGTGAAAATGGGAAACAACGGAAAACCATCTTCAGGGCTGCCGATAGTGGGATTCGAACCCCCTATCTCCCGGATGCGAGCAATTTGTAGATTAGGGGAAGGCGCCTAAAATTTAATCTTTAAATACCTGTGTTATTGGTCCTATCGAAAAGTACCACATAACAAAAGTTATAGAGAATACACTTTTCGACCATTAATGTTTTATTCAATTTTACCGTACCGACTATGATAAGAGTGGTATTTCAGAGTCGGAGGAAAACTAAATGTGAAGGCCTACAATAACGAAAGCGCGTAACATTGATCAACAATAACATTACATTGACCATTGTTTGTGCTAATGTTCTTTGTCTCTTATGCTGCCGCTCAACTCCGATAGATGGGATTACTACTGCGTACAGAGTATAACAGCCTGACTGAACATTGGCTGGAAATAGCTGGGGAGTTAGAAAACTTTCTTCTTTAGCATGTCATTCCTCTGGTTCATACATTTTCTGATACCGTACTGCTGGTACGTAACTCACTGGTTCATCATAGTATTCCAGCTATTCGATTCCTACTCTGACGCACTGTTTTGAATGAGCAGTGTGCACTCTAAAGGCAGAAGCACACTTAGTAGTAGTAGTAGTAGTAGTAGTAGTAGTAGTAGTAGTAGTATGACCTGGTCTAGAAATACAATTTAGGCATAAACTTATTCCAAATTATAGCACCACAATTCACTCAATAACTCAAATTTCAACCCTGAAAAGAGCCGTTTCTTAAAGAGACCTTCCTTCTCGTCACTTTTATTAAATTGTACATTAATTTTATTCCAATTAGCAGTGAAGAGGGGGTTTCTCCTCTGGCTTGGAGGAAAAACTTACCTCCAAGTCAGATTTTTCCACCGCTAATGTAGTGAATTGAGATTTTCCGACTCATCGGGTACGCCTAGGAAGCAGATTAGTAAAAGGGCATAGTTTTTGCCTTGGGACTCTCCACTATTCGACCCTCCTCCCCCTCCGAAAAACAGACTAAGAGTGTTCACGGATCACGGCTATCTGCGGCCTGGTCATTCCAGCTCTGGAACTTTGGACTGTTAGATCGACAGCGTAGTACTGTTCGTTAAAAGTGAGAAAATGTGTGGCTTTTCATTTGATCGAGTATTTCATGTGAAATCATTGCTTTTACTCGCGCCATTCCTATTGACGTCATTGTAATGACCTATGTTCATTTCAGTTGAGAAAACCACTAAGGCAGTCTTTCTGAGCATGTAAAAAGGCAGGTGGATAGTGAGTGTCTGCCATTATAATGGAATTCCCCAACCTGATTGTGACTTATGGTAGACAGGCGGGCCTACCATTACAATGAAAATTCCCTAACGCAGTCTTCATATGAGAAAAGACGTTTGGTAAAGTTAAGAGCTATGAAATTTAATACACTCTTGCCCACAACGTGTACTCTACCTAACCTACAATTCTGTACACAATGTAGAATTCCGTAGCGAAGCACGGGTACATCAGCTAGTCTATGTCAATAAAATACAATATATAGCGTGATCGAGGTAGAAAAGATCATGGTGGCAGTGACTAAGAAAAGTAAAAGTTTAGAATTGTTAAAACACTACTATTGAAAAACTGGAAATTGAAAGAGCAAACGATAAGCTGTCGGTTTGGCATAGTGGGTAGTAGGTGTGAGAGTTGGAGAGGGGGGGGGGGGGGGAGTAGGTTTAGAAGAATGTGGAGGAGAGTGGAAGTATCTTGACTGGGCTGGGGGGAGTGGCGGGTGGTGAGAGGGAAATGTTCGGGGATGGGATTTTAAGGTTTATGGGTGGGGGAGGTTTGTTGTGTGACCGCCGTCTCGATCCTCGTATACTGCCTGCTATGTGCTACTAGTTTAACACAGGAAGGCGCGAATACCAATATTTCTTCAAGTCGCCGTAAAACTGCAGTCGCGGTCAGTGTGGGTGTTACATTGTGTTATTGAGGCATGCATGTGTGTGAAAAGCTGAGTTATCTCGTTCAATGCGTAATCTTGCCTGTTCACTTTCGTTTGTACAAGTGATATTTTGTATAGAACTGTGAAATGAATTAATCATGTTATCCTTACAAATATTTTAAATGTTATTTTAAACCGTAATGGTTTTCTTCCGTTTTTGCAAGATATTTTTTTATAGAACGGAAACATCGGATTTTCCCCCCGAACTATTCAAATGTTATGTGCGATTTTCCAAATGTCGGCAAAGAGGTTCGCAGCTAGAAGAGATCCGATTCCATGAAATACCGTTTAGGAGGGAATTAAGAGAAAAGTGGCTGTCGGCTATATCCTGGCAAGGTTCTAATAAAGGATATCCTCAGATTAGTCTCGCATCTGTAGCCTTTACACCTTGTTTCAGAACGTGATCCAGTCAATCTAGAAACAGAAATCAAGTCCTAATTTGTGGGTACTTGGGTCGTGTTGTTAAAGAGAGGATGGAGTGACATTTGCGTCAGCAGCATCTCACTGCGTAGAGCTTCGACACCACTAAATGGAACTGACTATGCATGAGCACAGAGGAGGACTTTGATACCCAAAACCTTGTTTTGTTGCCCTGATGAAGCATCTGCAGGAGTTTGTTTAAGCTCCTATGCCATACTGTCGGAAGTCCTTCAAACTTACGAGCGTAATACGAAGACTTGCTATTTCTTTCCTTTCAGAATGTGTTCTGTTACAGAGTGAGGTCAAAGAATATCAGCAAATTGTTAGTGGTATTATCCTTACCAAGTTTGTAAGACCTCTATTAACTGACATTGCGTTGACAAGAATACAAAATGCTAGTCGCTCGGTGTATCACTCCAAGCCTTTGTCCAGGAAAATCTTTAAATTTTGACATGAAGAGGCCATCTACGACTTCGTAAAGGTAATATTATAGATATTTAATATTACTGATGAAATTTACGAGTTTCAGTGATCATACGACTGTACTGCATAGTGTCTGGTGGGCTGTCGTCATAATACACGTCAAAAATTTTGTGCGTCCTTGCTTGCCATCTAGCGGATAATTTTTGTCACAGACTATTCACAAAGAGCCTCGCTTAGAGCAGGCAGTATAGGAGGATCAAGACGGCGCGGCTGTAGCTCTATGTCTTCTGCTGCCACTCATCTCCGACAGATGGGATTACTGCTGCGTACCGAGTATAATAGCCTGCCTGAATATTGGCAGAAGTAGCTGGGAAGTTAAATTACTCTCTTCGTTAGCATGCTATTCCCCTGGTTCGTAAATTTTCTGATATTACCTGTACGTAACACACTTCTTCATCAGAGTATTCCAGCTATTCGATCCCTACTCTGAGGCACTGATTGGATTGAGCGGTGTTAACGAAGTAATGGCGGAGGAGTGTTCAAGGCTATCTGCGGCCTGGTCATTCCAGCTCGGAAACTTTGGACTGTTAGATCGGCAGCGTTGTACTATTCGTTAAAAGCGAGAAAATGTGCGGTTTTCCATTTGATCGAGTATTTCATATGATAACATCGCTTTTAAACAATACATTGCTGCTGACGTCATGCAATGACGTATGTTGACTTCAGTTGGGAAAACAACAGTCTTTCTGAGGACGTAAAAACGGCAGGTGGAGAGTGAGTGAAGTGATCATAATGAAAACTGCCCAACTTGATTCTGACTGGTAGTAGGTAAGTGGGCCTACCATCACAATGAAAAATCCCCAACTTGATTGTGACTGATAGTGTGCAAGAGAACCTGCCATTACACTGAAAATTCCCTAACTCAGTCTTCACATCAGAAAAGTCGTACGGTGACTTCCCCTTCGCGTTTCTGGAGTTACGTTAAGAGCTATACAATTTAATGCAATCTTACTCACAGCGTGCATACTACTTATCCTAGAATTCTGTATATAGTGTAGAATTCCGTAGTGAAGCACGGGTACATCAGCTAGTCTGAAATAAAATTAATTGAAATATTATTTAATTTGAAACTCATTTAGCCGACATGAACAAATCTGTCTATATATAATTTGAACGCGTTACACAATATTGTGAGAAAACCGCAATGCTAACGCCTGTGTTTTATACATCAAAAGAAAGCTCTCCATCTCAAGATTGCTAGAAAAATATTATTTATTTCAAGTCCTATACAGTCATTTATTCGAATAATGCGATGCCTACGTCGTTGCAGTTACCTGTATGCGCCGACAGATCACTCTAGGAAAGTTGTCTCCGCCACACCAGCCCGATAAAAGGTTCTGTGGAAGTTGTCTATTCTGAGTGGCTATTGAACCGCAATATTTGAATCTACTTGAACACCGCATCCGCCATATTTTTAGCGATCTAAACAAGTGGGGACGGCTATGAAGCAAGGACACAGGCTGCGGGAATAAATGCCGTTTCAGTTTTTTTTAAATTAGGAAAACACTCAAAGATACACAATATATTTTTAAAGACCATTAATAATACAATATATAGGCTACATACTTACAAGTTGTATAAAGAAGGAAAATTAAAATATTTCCAGTAATTACAAAAGAAATTACAATACATTGCCATTAAATAAATGTAGCCCTACTTACAGAGAATTAAGATCCAGATGAATTAACTATCGACTACCCAGTTAAAATCCTCGACCCGTTCGAATTCGGGACCCTCTGAACCGAAGGCCAGCACACTGATCATTCAGCCATAGGTGCCGGACACTAACCAATAATAATAATAATAATAATAATAATAATAATAATAATAATAATAATAATAATAATAATAATAATAATAATAATAACCGCACTTAGTGGCTCAGGCATTCGAGTCTCTGGCCTTCTGGCCCCAACTTGGGAGGTTCGATCCTGGCTCAGTCCGGTGGTATATAAAAGTGCTCAAATCCGTCAGCCTCGTGACGGTATATTTAGGCCTACTGGCATGTAAAAGAACTCCTGCGAAACAACATTCCGGTACCTCTCCATCTCCAAAAAGTAGCTAGTGGGACGAAAACCAATAATAATAATAATAATAATAATAATAATAATAATAATAATAATAATAATAATAATAATAATAATAATAAACGAAATATAAGTATGCTAGAGCCGGGGAGTACAAGATTTGAAGTGAACAATGGTGTAATAAAGTTTGTTTGTCCAACCCTTGTCCCGTTTCCCTAGGGGTCGGGTATGAGGTGAGATGAATCTGTCGTGGTGGGTTTTTATGACCGGATGCCCTTCCTGACGTCAACTTTAACAGAGGAATTAATGAGATGAAATGTATGACGTGATATATGACAGTAGAGAGAGGGTGAAACCCGCTGTCGGCACATAGCCTACTCCTGTCGAATAGCACCAAGGGGTCTGCTTAAAGCTTAACGTCTCCATCCGACGGACGAATCACCATCAACAGCGTCATATGCCCTCACTCCATATGAGCACTGCGGAGAGGTTTGGAATTTAATCCAGGCTTTTGGTACGCAAAATAGTGATTAGAAATTGTATACCACCACCTCCCCTACCCTGCCGGCCAACATTCTGATGGTGAACATTTTTTCGACCAACGGGACTCGAACCGGCTAACCTCGGTGTCAGACCGTTTAGACTTCAGCGCCTTGACGATCATAACCACCAGGCGGGCAATGGTGTAATAAAGTATCCCATAATAATAATCGCCCGGTCCCGCGGTGTAGGGGTAGCGTGCCTGCCTCTTACCCGGAGGCTCCGGTTTCGATTCCCGGCCAGGTCAGGAATTTTGATCAGCAATTGAGGGCTGGTTCGAGGTCCACTCAGCCTACGTTATCGCAATTGAGGAGCTGTCTGACGGTGGGATGGCGGTCCCGGTCTAGAAAGCCAAGAATAACGCCCGAGAGTATCCGTCGTGCTGACCACACGACACTTCGTAATCTGCAGGCCTTCAGGCTGAGCAGCGGTCGCTTGGTAAGCCATGGCCCTTCGGGGCTCTTGCGCCATGGGGTTAGGTTTTTAATAATAATAATAATCAGAACAATAAGTTGTAGGATAAACAATTGTTTTAAAAGGAGAGAGTCCTTGAAATAGTGATCCTAAATCACATACATACCTGAATAATTCACTTTCATACTTTTGGACGAAAATTCTGGTAATGCCGATTCTTTTTATTTGCCTTAGGGCCTATGTCGCACCTACTCAGACACGTCTTATGGCTAGTGTGGGATAGGGCAAGGCTAGGACTGCGAAGGAAGTGGCAGTGGCCTTAATTATGGCATAGTAGTCCTCGCATTTGCCTGATGTGAAAATGATAACACGTAAAACCACCTATCACGGCTGTCGATAGTGGGATTCGAACTCGCTACATCCTGAATGCAAGCTAAGAGCTACATGCAGCAAACCACATAGCCAACTCGCTCAGTAGTAGTGGTGATGTGTGACTGAAATTCCTCATTCCGTATCGTAGGTAAGGTAAGGGTTATTCTGCCCGAAGGCAGGTCCGAACCTCCGCAGAGGTGTTCCTGAGCCGGAGTTTACGTGCGGTAGGGTGGCCAGTTCCTTTCCGCTCCTCCATTCCCTTACCCCCCACCAACAGCGCGTGGCAACCCATCCAACTCCTGACCACGCCCAATGTTGCTTAACTTCGGAGATCTCACGAGATCCGGTGTTTCAACACGGCTACGGCCGTTGGCTTCCGTATCGCAGGCAGAGGGTAAATCATTGTAGGTGTGGCTTCGGACAGCAAGCGTCTTGTTATCATCGTTGTTCTCGATACATTTATTTTCAAAATGCCGGGAACTGTGCTCTGAAGAATACCATTTGATAGTAAATAGTGTCATTGATTTTTCGTCCTACCAACTACTTTTTACGGTTTTCGGAGTAGCTGAGGTGCAGGAGTTCCTTTACGGGCAGGTAAATTACTGACACAAGCGTGACGTATTTCAGCAGCTTCATAAACCAAATATGCCAACTTGAATTCAGAAAGCCAGCGCTCCATCGTCTGAACCGCTCAACCAGGCACTATACCGTTTATCGTGGTTCGTTACTTCCTACAGGAAAAGAAAAGTACGCCTGCTGCTCACATGCTGGATTGTGTTACAAGCACAGGCAACGTAATTCTGCTAATAGCCATAAACTGTGTGCTTTACAAAAATAACTTATTTCAAATATGATACATCTTTTGTGTTTTCCCTACAAGTTATGCAATAGGAAGCCTCACACGTAAAAAGCATAATTTATGCAGTTAATTTATTCGATGTAATCTGTTAAAAGTAACACGCTGTAAGCGGAGGAAACTATATGGATGGCGCTTAAAATATGGCGTTGCTATTTCGCCTTGGCACCACCCAGAGCGCTGTAGAGACCATGTTAGCCACTCTATAGTCTTCTTTCTAGCTCGTTGATTCTGATCTTTCTATGTTAGTTCGATATATGGCTCCGTAAAATCACATTATCACCATAATGGAAGTTGTTGCTCCATGTTTTTCCAACAAGCAAGAAACAGGAACGAATCCATCTCAGGATCCTCAGCATTTCACTACAGTAAGTCCTTTATTTGGCTCAGAAAGTCTTTTAATCGCAAACTACAATGATGTGGGTGATTCATTTAACGGCATTTGTCGGTAGATGATTGTGTGAGTCTATGAATGTGTCCACGTGATCCGCTGATCTTTGAATGCCATGTTTCATCGACTGAGTGTGCTGTCCATGCATAATGTTGGCCATTTGATTACACGAACACATAGTGCCATTGTACCAGTAAATGTGTATTCTCTAAGAAGGTGGTTTTGTTTGTGGTTCCTTCAGTGCTTACAACAAACTTCACTTGCTTATCTTATAGACGGCACCTAACAGAAACACAATTATTGATTCAGTTCGTCCTTCTTAATGATCAGGAGCACACTTATATGGTTGCATATTTTCTTCTACGAACGAAATGAATTGCCGTTATTGGGTAAATGAGACTACAGAGCACGTCGAGTGTTAGCTGTTTCTTTTCTTCCACAGCGCCATTCTGGCACGTTTTATCCACAACGCCATTATGGTTCATTTCATTATTTCTTCGTAGCAAAAACACCATTGCGTTAAATTTGGAGTGCTGTTACAGGAGGACGTACTATCGCTAACACAATATACTGTGTTTCTATTATCGATAACTGAATATTCTGTGTTTCTGTCCTATATGATCTCCGTTTTCCTTTCATGGTTATTTATTCCTTGACAATATCCTGCTACTTAACAGAAGGCCAATTATTACTCTATTCTGAAGCTGACACACACACACACACACACACACACACACACACACACACACACACACACACACACACACACACACACACACACACACACACAGAGACCACAATACACACCGAGTTTTCGATTTTCTGTAAAATATGAAATGAGTTTTGTTCCTAGCAGTGGACGCCCAATAAGTTGTGCTGTTTTACGAAGCCTACAGATGTCAGAGCTCGAACTAAGGATCGATTTAATAATTTCCGCAATAGGGAAAGAAGTCCGTTGGCTCGGAACACTTTTCACGATGAAACCTCCATTGCATCAAAACCGACTTAAATCCTCAGACCAAGACCGACTACAATATATCAGACTGTAATATCAAAAGCAAAATGGTGGGCGTCATAGGAGGATCAGCTCCCTATTGTTCAAGGTTGGGAGTCGTCTAAATAAATTTCAGTGTGAAAGCTTCGCATATTAGATTTATTTCCCCCAGGAACTCCAAGATTAATGTCAAAACCATGTACTTTGTTAATAGTACTTGGAATGATGCACAATAAACAAGAACAGGATTACGAACGAATGTATTAATTAGGTTAATGCATTACCTTAGCATCGTTTAAAGTACGAATAACACAACACTAACATAACGAAACGTGTAAGTAAATATAACATGCAATAGATAAATTTTATCTAACAAACAGCTGGTTCCACTTAACATAGAAATAAAGGATGATACCGTTCCATTTTATTAAGGTATACGATGGCGGTAGATTTGACGATATCCAGCAATGCAATCTTAACTGAGCAGTTAAAGACATAGAAAATTGCTACGGTAGGAAATTCAAAGTACTGTACGTTAATGTGAGCATTTAGGTTGGCACATCTCTATTAATCTACTATTTAGGTATTACATTCAGAAATTTGATAGTACCCTCAGAAATAACAGTAGGCCTACACTCATTATGTAGCCTATGTTTCCTAACCACAAATCTTGGTCCAATACGTTGAATGTTTCTCCTTTGACATAATTTTCCCGATGTATACATTCCTGCTAGCTGATGTACCCGTGCTTCGCTACGGAATGCTACATTGTATACAGAATTCTAGGTTAGATTGTGTACACATTGTGAGCAAGACTGTATTAACTAGCATAGCATAGTTCTTAACGTTACCGAAGAAACACGAAGGGGAATTCACCTAACATATTTTCTCATAAGGTTTGGGTTAGGGAATTTTTATTGTAATGGTAGGCCTGCTTGCCTACATTCAGTCAAAATCAGGTTTTGGAATTTTCATTATAATGGTAGACACTCACTTTCCACCTGCCTTTTTACATCCTCAGAAAGACTGAAATGAACGTAGGTTATTACAATGACGTCAGTAGGAATGGCGCAATTAAAAGCAATGATTTCATATGAAATACTCAATCAAATGAAAAAAACCACACATTTTCTCACTTTTAACGAACAGTACTGGAATGACCAAGCCGCAGACAGCCGTGATTCTTGAACACTCTTCGTATTTTTTCGGCGGAGGCCGGGAGGTGTGTAGAATAGTGGAGAATACCAGGGCCCCCTATGTGCCCTTTTAATAATCGGTTTCTAGGAGTACCCGATGAGTCGGAAGATCTCAGTTCACTACACTGGCGGGAGGAAAATCTATCTGACCTGAAGGCAAATTTTTCCTCGAAGCCAGAGCAGAAATCCCCTCTTCACTGCTAATTTGGAATGAAATGAATGTAGAATTTAATAACAGTGACGAGGAAGAAGCTTTTGTTAAGAAACGACTCTTTTCAGGGTTGAATTTTCAGTTATTTAGTGAATAGTGGTACTATAATTTGGAATAGGCCTAAATTGTAATTCTAGACCAGGTCATACTACTACTGAGCCTCTGCCGTAGGTGTGCACACTGCTCATTCAAATCAACGCGTCAGAATAGGGATCGAATAGCTGGAATACTATGATGAACCAGCGTGTTACGTACCAGCAGTATCAGAAACTGTATGAACCAGAGGAATGAAATGCTAAAGAAGAAAGTTTTCCAACTCCCCAGCCATTTCCCGCCAATATTCAGGCAGCCTGTTATACTCGGTACGCAGCAGTAATCCCATCTATAGGAATTGAATGGCAGCATTAGAGACAAAGAATACCTCAACAAACAATGGTCAATGTAATGTTATTGTTGATCAATGTTATGCGCTTTCGATATTGCAGGCCTTCACATTTAGTTTTCTTCCGACTCTGAAATACCACTCTCATCATGGTCGGTACGAAAAAACTGAATAAAACATACATGATGGGAAATTTTATTCTCTATAACTTTTGTTATGTAGTACTTTTCGATAAGACCAATAACACAGGTACTGAATTTAAAAATTAATTTTAGGCGCCTTCTCCTAAACTACCATTTCATCCTAGGTGAATAAAATTGTTTATAGCTTAGACTGTAGTTTCTTATTCCCCGACTCTATGTACCGATTTTCATGAAATTCTATTAACACATTTTCTCGTGGCTCGGCGTTGATATGGACTTAGCAACAAAATTTTTAAAAAATTATGAATAATTGTGTTATTATTATCGGAATGGTAAAAATGTACAAGACATAAATGATCGGAAATTTAATTCTATATCACTTTAGTTATGTAGTATTTATCGATAGGACCACTAATATTACAAATATTTTAGAATTAAATTTTAGACCTTCCCCTAAACTACCATTTCACCAGCGTGAATTAAATGATTTATAGTCTAGATTGTAGTGGCTCATCCGCCAACTTTGCATACGGATTTTCATTCAATTATCTTCAGCCGTTCTCGTGATGCGTGTTTGTACAGACAGACAGACAGACAGACAGACAGACAGACAGACAGACAGACAGACAGACAGACAGACAGACAGACAGACAGACAGACAGACAGACAGACAGACAGACATTACGGAAAGGTAAAAAGTGCATTTCCTTGTTACTGTGGACATGACCGATACATAAGTACCATTCTTTTCAAAATCTGAGCAATATACAGACAAAACTTTTATTTTAAATATATGGAGAGCTTATGATATGCTGTTATGTTATGATGAATGCTAATATCTAGTCAAACTTACTCTTGATAACTGTGGGATACAAGGAGTTTCAGATAAAATTTTGAACAAGTTTTAATAGCATTCGTGCGAACCTCTTCTTTCAAAAATATACATGATGAGATAGAACCACTATGTTAGTTCTTTGTACCAACTGATAGCCTCTTGAATATGTGTGAGAAATTGTAGGAGTCCATATCAGAAGCTCTCGTGGATACTGTGCCCTAAGCTGAAACTAATAACTGCAATATCATTCTAAAGTAAATGCCATTTTCCTACATCTTACCAAATCACTATCAGGAATGAAAGCATCTTCATACATATTCACTAGGGCATAAATCCTATTGGAGGTGGAAAGGTGTTCGTAATTGTAAATTGACTCACTAAATTGTACAGTTTTTCCCAGCTGTTATACCGAAAGTCTCTCGGCTGCCACAAACCTATCTATATATAAAAAAATAACTTGTCCTGACTGCCTGTCTGCCTGACTGACTGACTGACTTACTGCCTGACTGATTCATCACCGCCGAGCCAAAACTACTCGACATAAATGAATGTAATTTTGGGAAGACATTCATATTACAATGTAGGTGCTCGCTAAGGGAGGATTTTTGGATATTCCATCGCTAAAGGGGTGAAAGGGGGGGTGAATTTTTAAAATGAATGTATCTCTATCTGAAAACATAAAAAGTTTACAGATGTAAGAATTGGTATTTAGAATCTCCTCTAAAAATAAAGAAACATGTTACTTTTTGTTTTCTGAAAATCCCACTAGAAGGGGGTGAAAAAGGGTGAAACATGGGTTGAATGCCTTTAATAATAATACTTATATCTCAGAAACCGAAAATATTACAGACCTGAAAATTGGTATTTGGAATCTCCTTTAAAAATAAAAAAAACACGTATATTTTTGGAATCACCAATTAATGGGGGTCAAACAAGAGCGAAAATTGGGTGAATTTTTAGAAATTCTAAAATGAGTGTATCTATATCTCAAAACTTTAAAAGTTTATAGATGTAAAATTGGTATTAAGAACCTCCTTTAATAAAGAAACATGTATATTTTTGTTTTCGGAAAATCCCACTAGGAGGGGTGAAAAAAGGGTTAAAATGGATTGAATGCCTTTAATGAGGATACTTATATATCAGCAATTGAAGATATTACAGACTTGAAAATTGGTATCTGGACTCTCTTTTAAACACGTATCTTTTGTTTCTGGAAAAACCAGTTAATGGGGGTCAAACAGGAGGGAAAAATGGGTGAATTTTTAGAAATTTTAAAATGAGTGTATCTATATCTCAAAATGTTAAAAGTTTACAGATATAAAAACTGTATTTAGAAGCTCCTTGAAAAATAAAGAAATACGTATTGTTTTGTTTTCGGAAAATCACACTACGAGGGGTGAAAAAAAGGGTAAACATGCCTTTAATGAGGATATATCTCAGAAACTGAAGATATTACAGACCTGAAAATTGGTATTTGGTATCTCCTTAAAAATAAAGAAACACGTAATTTTGTTTTTGGAAAATCAAATTAATGGGATTTAACCAGGGGTGACAAATGGGGTGAATTTTTGGAAAGATTATATCTACAGTATACCTCAGAAACGTAAAATGTTACAGACTTAAACATTGGTATTTGGAATCTCCTGTAAAAGTAAAGGAACATAGGTGATTTGTGTTCGGAAACTCCACTTAAGGGGAACTAGAAAGGGAGTGAAATTTTAAAATGGGCATGTATACAGTATATCTCAAGACCTTAACATGTTACAGAAGTGAAAATTGGTATTTTTATTTTCTATAAAAAAGAAACATGATTTTGTGTTTTCGGAAAACTACTTGGGTGCGGGGTAAAAATGACTGACACTGATATCTCAAAAACTGAAGATGTTACAGACGTGAAAATTGGTATTTGGAATCTCTTTCAAAAATAGTGAAACACTAATTTCTTTTTCGGGAATTCACTTAAAGGGGAGCGGGTAGAATTGAAAAATTAGTTGATTATTTGTACGACGATATTATTATCTCAGAAACGAAAGATGTTGCAGACGTGAACATTCGTGTTTGGAATTGGCTTTAACGGTAAGGAAACACGTATTCCTTTAATTTCAGAAACTCCCATTAAGGGGGGGTGGTGAAAGAATTAAAAAATAATTGAATTAATTGTATGAGGATACTTATATCTTATAAAAACTAAAGTTGTTACAGACGTGACAATTGGTATATGGATCTCCTTTAAAAACAAAGCAAAATGCATTTTGGGGAGAAAATTATCTTGGGGAGGGGGGTGAAAAGGAGTTGAGTTCCTTTTATGAGGACACATATCTCAAAAACTGAAGATGTTACAGTCCTGATAATTGCTATTTAAAAGATCCTTTACTAATAAAGAAACAAGCATTTTTTCCGGAAAATCCACTTGAGTGGGAGGGGGTCTGTGAAAGGAAGTGAAAAAGTTGATTCCTTTTATGGGGATACTTATTTATATCTCAAAACTGAAGGTAACAGACTTGAACATTGGTATTTGGAATCTCCTCTAAACATAAAGAAACACGCCTTCCTTTTTGCTGGGGGGGGGGGGGGTAAATCAACTTAATGTGGTGGAGTGAAAAAAGAGTTGAGACCAATTGATTTTACTGTTCATAATATACTTGATTCTGATCATAAACCGATCATTTCTAATCTTTCCTGGGTTCGTTTTCAAGAACCATCTTTTCCTTTAGAGAAGTTAGATTACAGTAGATTCTCCTGGCATAAAAAAAATTAAACACATTTGAAATAAACGATGGGAATGAAACTGACCTCTATAATAAGGTCAATAATACACGAAAGCATATCATTCGTATCGCCAGAAATCCCGTGCACTTGCCTACGCGCGACAATGGTGCTGGTCACATTGTCACCAATGACAATGGCACCAGATGTAATTTGCATCGGGGTCCAGAACATTAATAATAATAATAATAATAATAATAATAATAATAATAATAATAACCTAAATTCAACCAATATCACTCATCCTAATAATAATAATAATAATAATAATAATAATAATAATAATGTTCTGGACCTTCGTTAAAATATGCGGACCACGCTGGAAACTTTGCCATAATCTCTCAGAAAACGAGTCAGATCGCGAATTTTGGTGGATTCTCTCAGAAAACGAGTCAGATCGCGAATTTCGGCGGTATATATATAAAACCTTAAGCATTCATTTATAAATTTCAGTATAATACCGTAGCGAAGCGCGGGTATCTTGCTCGTCCATATACCGGTATATAAAATAAGAGTTTTGTCTGTACTTTGTTCAGAATTTAAAAATAACGGTATTTCTGTATCGGTCGTGTCCGCAGTAACAAGGAGATGCACTTTTTACTTTTTCGTAATTTCTATAGGTATGTATCTATTTATGTATATGTATGTATGTATGTACAAGCATCAGGAGAAAACGACTGAAGAGAAGATAATGAAAATCGGTATGTAAAGTCGGGGAACGAACCGCTATAATCTAGGCTGTAAATTATTTTATTAACACTGAGAGAAATGGTAGTTTAGGGGAAGGCCTGAAATTTAATTCTCAAATATTTATGTTATTAGTGGTCCTGCATAACTAAAGTTATATAGATTTAAAAATCCGATCATTTATGTCTTATACATACTTACTGTAAGGGCTATGATAATAGAGATATTCATGAATTTGTATTTTTGTTGCTAAGTCCATATCAACACCGACCGACAAAATGGGTAAACAAAATTTAATAAAAATCGGTATATTGTACCCGCTCAAAGCCTGAGTCCCAACCAGCATTTATCTTAGGGAGTGTTACGGTCCGAATCTATCGCAACTAATACACAATAAAAAATGTTTTGAGATATAAGATCTCAAACTAAATGTAAGGGCGCCATCCAATCAGAACTACAGGGTTGAACGGCACACTCTAATCTTTAACATTAAGGCTCATCATAAAACACACAAATTATATGTATATTCAGATCAAAGGGAAATTATGAAGGCTCCGCCCTAGGGATGGGGACGGATATTTAAACGGTCACGGAGGGTTTACTATTCTACAAGAACAAGAACCTGGGACTGTTTCCTTGCAAATGCTAAAGGAGCATTTTATTAAGTAAACAAAATAAATTTTACACACAACAAAATCTGTTGACCCTTGATTTGCCGGTAATTTGGCAAATTATTCCTGAAAATGATTACATAATATTTATCACTTTTGACCACCCTTCCATTTGGGTGGTGGAAACGTTGATATCTGAAGGTATCAGATTTACCTTCGTTAACACCATGACCATATTTGGTCGTGGACCAATTACCTGTTGGCTAAGTGGGCGCGATCACATGGACCATGTTATCGCCTCCACTTTGATTGAGATGAGACCAACCAAACTACAAACTCTCCCCGGGTTCCTAACCAAAATATGCTAATCGTTAGTTGAAGGAAACGACAAGGGGACTCTAACCTAATGGTCCAGATGTAGGGATTTGCCTTCATATTACAACTATAAACTTAACTTATTATTCACAACAACTTGACATTATTACGTTATTTCGCCAGCTGACTTCCCTATTATCATTCATCATCACAATCCGAAATAATAAAATAAAAAAGATTTCATTAATTATTATTATTATTATTATTATTATTATTATTATTATTAACTTGTTTATTAACTGTGGACATCATGATTATCGTAACCCGTAATCATCCCCGGACTAATATTTCAACTTTTCGCCCTTCTTATTCTCATCTGAAAAAAAAAGTAGCTTCTTTTTTTATACTTCAAATATTATTATTATTAAAGTAGTTTGAAAATCTCAAATTTTTCATTTCAACTCCCAACATCATGAGTATGTCCGAAATATAAAAAGTAAATTCTCCTTCTTCTTCTAATATTTATTATTATTATTAAATTAAAAAAAAAATTCGCTTGTTACACGGTAGTCCACTCTTAATATGTTTAACGCATAACCCCTTTTACAATTCCGATTTATTTTGGCACTAATCAATCCAGACATGATTTACTTGGAATATTATTATTATTATTATTATTATTATTATTATTATTATTATTATTTATATTATTATTCTTTCGATAATTTTTATTTTATTTCCCCATCTTTATAATTTAGTCACAATCGTTCTTTCCCAAACAGAACTCACCAAGATCCGAATTCACATCGGTCGGGACATAATAGTGTTCGAACCCGCAACCTTATTTTCGTACTGTCGTTAATTCATGGAGACCATATGCTCCTAAGACAATTCTCAAATCCCATAATACCTCGCAGTTGAGCAAATACCTCCAATCTCTGCAAGTGTTAAATTATTCCTTCCTTTTTCATTTTGAAGTCCATTTATCCATCGGAACTCTTCAAAACATTTTCATTAATTAACCCTCGGTACGTGGTCTCTCTTCTGCCACTCATATCACCGGTATAGAAATACAACCTCTATGTAGGCCTTAAGATCCATCTATTTCTTCATCAACATCAGTACAATTCACTTTCATTTCGGGCCGGATTTCTGTCCCACAAGACTCCAAATCTCAACTTTTGGCTCAAATCACTCTGGGCCTCAAACATAGTGTGCCTATCTCGTTTCTACCAAAATTATTTATGATTATTATGGAGTCCAAAAACGTTAAATCAACAATTAGTGTTAAAATCGGATTTACTACACAAATTAATTATTCACGGCACATGTGATCTCCACATTTAAATTACTTTAATTTGCAATCATTCTATCCAGCTAGGCCCGTGCCTTTATTCTCAAAGATTATTATTAAACAAGCGTTTACACATTACCCATTATTAATGTAACTACTCCGACACTTCTACTGATTATTATTATTTCTGTCCACTGGCGAACTTCGCGATATTTACAAACAAATCAATGGACTTCATTCCGTCCCACAACAATTTAAATCACTTGGCAACCCTACCTCTGGATTATCTTAACAACATGCCTTAATATCTATAAAATTTCCGATACCGTTTGGAAGCACTTCTAAATGAATATTAACACTATCTTTACGTGAAACGTGCTCCATATCATATCAAACAACTCAAGCACTTGAATGATCAAATAAACCCTACTCTACTCTATTAAATAATCAAAATTATGATGAGTGCTTGATCCAATTATGTACATATTAATTTGTCCCTTTGAATTTATACGAGCCGGAAACGGCTCGTTTCACAATTAAGTTACATGATAAATTAATATGATTTCCTCCCCCTAACGATAGCAATCTACAAATATCTCAAAAGGTTACTCATCTCTTTTTTGTAGTCTGCTAAGCCGGACGAGGAGCACAGGCCCCGTCCAGTCTTAGCCCTGCATCCTACTGGTTTTCATGCCAGCTTAAAGAAGTAATCCAATGCACTTTTCAGATTTGCACATATTAATTTTCAAGATTTAAAATTTTAACATTTTAACTAATTTACACCCACTAATATTGAACTGAAACTTTACACTTCTGGTCTTTATCTGACCCGCCTAATTCATACACATATTCTTCATTCCTTCCCCGGCACTAAGGAACCGGTGACACCTCGATATCACATTCAAACGGCCCGGCGCGCACTTGATTTTCCCGTCTCACGTCCGCGTAGCTGACCAGGTATCAGTTTATAATCGACTATTACTAGGTGAAATACATCGAACACTCGTGACCGTTCTCACGTAACGTACTTCCTAATCTGTTGGTAGAATCTCACACTCCATAAGTTATGCTTTACTGAGTCCTGTAACTATTTGAAACACTTCATACTAGTATACTGCTCAAGACTGTAATATGAGCTACATCACGTCATGAATCACTGTACTATGTAACAATATAATACTTCGAACCCTACTCCACGAGTAAGTACACACATGCACCCCTGGCGTAATCACGGCTCGAACAAAATATCAGAAGTTGTCACGCACCCCAGACGTGGTATCAGCCCGAACACTTTGTCAAAAGTAGTAGTCAGTCCTTGTCCACGACCTCATATTTATACTTGTATCCCCTCTCTTCCGAGTTCACGGGAGGTCATCTTAGGACGCGCAGCCCCGATATCTTCATATGACAATTAGAGGTTCGGCCCGTGGCTTAAATATGGGATTCAATGATGTAATTATGTTCTCAAAGGCTCTATACCAATTCTCAACTAATATCGTTCGCTGGTAATTGATATATTTGCCAATTTAGCTGCCGTATCCCGGCCTGAGATTTCGCGCTATATTGTGGCGTCCCTTGCCTCCAGCCAATCAGCGAATAGCATCCATGAATTCTCAGAATTACGCCAATAAATCTCCCTCAGTTAGTGACTTTTAATAACTTTTATTACTTGGTTAGGCTTATAAATTCCACCTTATTCCGAATTTAAAACTCACTCACGTTTATAAATTTAATCCGTGGAGTTCAGGTTTCTAGTGCTTCTTACAATACGAAGTTGGCGTACCTGCGACTGGTCGATGATTTTTTTCTATTGGTCCACATAAACCACGGGACCGGGAAAGCTCATATTTTTTTCTTCAAGTGCCAACCTCGCGTTCAACTCCCGCTAGTACAAGGAAATACCCTGCCATCATTTCTAAGAAATCTGCACCCGGCTCTTTGCGCTGTTGCCACTACCTATTTCGCTCGAGGCGAGGAATGTGTCCCCTAACTTGTCAACAATTCTCGCCTCTCTCTTTCCCACTTCGTCACAATTTCTGAGAATTCTAATTCTGCTGTTCATTGTGTTTGTTAATCTCAGTGGAGACAACAGTCTGGTGTAGGTTTCACAACATCCTCTCGACCTGGTCTGTATTTATCTATATATATAAAATAGCTTGTCCTGACTGACTGACTGACTGATTCATCATCGCCGAGCCAAAACTACTGGACATAAAGAAATGAAATTTTGGGGATACATTCACATTATGATGTAGGTGCTCGCTAAGAGAGGATTTTTGGATATTCCTTCGGTAAGGGGGTGAAAAGGGGGGTGAAATTTTAAAATGAGTATATCTATATCTCAAAACTTTAAACGTTTATAGATGTGAAAATTGGTATTTAGAATCTTCTTTAAAAATAAGGAAACACGTATTTTTTTGTTTTCAGAAAATCCCAATAGGAGGGGTTAAAAAGGGTGAAAATGGGGGAAAATGGGTTGAATGCCTTTAATCAGGATACCGGTACTTATATATATCAGAAACTGAAGATATTACAGACCTCAAAATTGGTACTTTTGATCTCTTTTAAAAATAAAGAAACACGTATTTTTTGTTTTAGGAAAATCCAATTAATGGGAGGGTGAAAAGGGGATGAATTTTTAAAATGAGTGAATCTATATCTCGAAACTTTTAAAGTTTGCTGATGTAAAAATTGGTATTTAGAATCTTCATTAAAAATAAAGAAAGAACGTATATTTTTCTTTTCGGAAAATCGCAATAGGAGGAGTGAAAAGGGGTGAAAATGGGTTGAATGCCTTTAATGAGGCTACTTATATCTCAGAAACTGAAGATATTACAGACCTGAAAATTGGTGTTTGGGATCTCCTTTAAAAATAAAGGAGCACTTATTTTTTTGTTTCTGGAAAACCCAATTAAGGGGGGTGAAAAGGGGGGTAATATTTTAAAATGAGTGTATCTATATCTCAAAACTTTTAAAGGTTATAGATGTAAAAATTGGCATTTAGAATCTCCTTTAAGAATAAAGAAACACGTATTTTTTGTTTTCGGAAAATCGCAACAGGAGGAGTGAAAAGGGGTGAAAAATGGGTTGAATACCTTTAATGAGGCTACTTATATTTCAGAACCTGAAGATATTACAGACCTGAAAATTGGTGTTTGGGATCTCCTTTAAAAATAAAGTAACACGTATTTTTTTGTTTGTGGAAAATCCAATTAATGGGGGGGGGTGTGTGTGAAAAGGGGGTGATTTTTTAAAATGAGTGTATCTATATCTCAAAACTTTTAAAGTTTATAGATGTAAAAATTGGTATTTAGAATCTCCTATAAAAAGAAAGAAACACGTATAATTTTGTTTTCGGAAAATCCCAATAGGAAGGGTGTAAAAGGGTGAAAAATTGGTTGAATGCCTTTAATGAGGCTACTTATATTTCAGAACGTGAAGATATTACAGACCTGAACATAGGTATTTTGGATCTACTTTAAAAGTAAAGAAACACGTATTTTTTTCGTTTTTGGAAAATCCAAATATTGGGGGGTGAAAAGGGGGGATTAATTTTTTAAAATGAGTGCGTCTACATCTTAAAACTTTAAAATTTACAAATGTAAAAATTGGTAGTTAGAATCTCCTCTAAAAATAAAGGAACACGTATTTTTTTGTTTCCTGTAAATCCTAATAGGAGGGGTGTAAAAGGGGTGAAAAATGGGTTGAATGCCTTTAATGGGGATACATACATCTCAGAAACGAAAGATATTACAGAACTGAAAATTTGTATATGGGATCTCCTTTAAAAATAAAGAAACACGTAATTCTTAGTTTTTGGGAAATCCAATTAATGGCGGTTAAACAGGAGTGACAAATTGGGATGAATTTTTTGAAAGACTATATCTACAGAATATCTTGGAAACGTAAAATGTTACAGACGTAAAAATTGGGTGTTTGGAATCTCCTGTAAATGTAAATAAACATATGTGATTTGTTTTTGGAAACTCCACTTAAGGGGAACTCAAAAGGGGTGAAATTTTAAAATGAGAATTTTTACAGTATATCTAAAAAAAAAAAAAAAATGTTACAGAAGTGAAGGTATTTTTTATCTCTATTAAACATAAAGAAACGTGTGTTTTTAGTTTTCGGAAATACCACTTCGGTGGAGGGGGGTGGTAAAAGTGACTGAAAATGGTGTTGAATTCTTTTAATTAGGCTACTGATATCACAAAAATGAAATTTGATATTTGCAATCTGCTTTAAAAGTAAAGAAACACGTATTCTCGGAAAATCCAATGAAAGTGGGGGGGGGGGGGAAGAATTGAAAAATTAATTGGCTTAATTGTATGAGAATACATATATCTAATAAAAACTAAAGTTGTTACAGACGTGAAAATTCGTATTTGGATCTCCTTTAAAAACAAAGAAAAGCGCGTTTTGGTGGGGAAACCATCTTGGAGGGCGGGAGTGTAAAGGAGTTGAATTCCTTTCATAAAGACACATAAATCAAAAACTGAAGAAGTTAGTGTCGTGATCATTGGTATTTAAGAAGATCCTTTACTATTAAAGAAACAAGTATATTTTGCGGGAAAATTCACTTGGGGGGGGGGGGAGTATTGTGATATGAAGTGCAGAAAGTAAATTATTTTTATTGTGATACTTATATCTCAAAACTGAAGGTAATAGACGTGAACATTGGTGTTTGGAATCTCCTTTAAACATAAAGAAACACGCCTTCTTTTAATTATTTTTTTGGGTACTGGGTGGCGGTAAATAAACTTAACGGCGGTGGGGTGTAGAAGGAGGTGAGACCAATTGAGTTTACTGTACTTAATGTACTTATAAGGATCCTCCGTTGCTCAGGCGGCAGCGCGCCGGCCTCTCACAGCTGGGTTCCGTGGTTCAAATCCCTGTCACTCCATGTGACATTCGTGCTGGACAAAACGGTGGCGGGACAGGTTTTTCTCCGGATACTCCGGTTTTCCCTGTCATCAGCCATTCCAGCAACACATAATAGTAATAATAATAATAATAATAATAATATTCCGGACCGTCGTCAAATGTGCGGACCGCGCTGGAAACGGCTCCTGGACGGGTAATGACTAAGAATGCAGTCCGGCCGCGGGTTCAGTGCCGCCAAGGCACCCAATATGACTCCACGCCGGATCTTCTGAAGGATTTTATCCATATTAAAAATGATTATAGGAAAAGATAGCAAAGATTTACGGACCCATCTGACCGGGAGGAATACCTGAGCCTAGCCCGGGAAGTACGAAATCGATTGCTGGAAAGGAAGATTGAAAAATGTTAGGAAACGTGCCGTAAAATAATAGAAAACCAGTCAGATCGGGAATTTTGGTGGATTCTCGCAGAAAACGAGACAGATCGCGAATTTCGTCGGATTATATATCTAAAACAATAAGCATTCAATTTTAAATTTCAGTATAATACCGTAGCGAAGCACGGGTATCTTGCTAGTAATATATAAAGTACGATCTTCTCGCTTCTGAAAATGAAATATATATTCCTCCATAAATAATTACAATTCCATGACGCTTATCACACCCCCACCAGGGCGCAATATAGAGTGGAGGATAAGAAACTAGGGTCTAAGCTATAAACAACTTTATTCACCCTGGATGAAATGGTAGTTTAGGAGAAGGGGCTTGGAATTTAATTTTTAAATACAGTACCTACTGTATCTTATTGGTCCTACCGAAAAGTATTTCATTCCAGAATTTATAGCGAGTAAAATTTCCGATCATTTATGTTTTATTCAATTTTACCGTACCGACTATGATAAGAGTGGTATTTCAGAGTCGGAAAAAACTAAATGTGAAAGCCTACAATATTGAAAGCTCATAATATTCATCAACAATAAAATTACGTTGACCATTGTTTGTTGTGATATTTGTCTCTTATTCTGCCACTCATCTCCGATAGATGGGATTACTGCTGCGTACCGAGTATAACATCCTGATTGAATATTGGCAGGAAATAGCAAGGGAGTTAGATAACTTTCTTCTCTAGCATACCATTCCTGTGGTTCATACATTTTGTACGTAACAAACTGGTTCATCATGGCATTCCAGCTATTCAATCCCTTCTCTGAGACACTGATCGGAATGAGCAGTGTGCACATTTAACGGAATAATGGCGGAGAAATGTTCACGGCTGTCTGCGGCCTGGTAATTCCAGCTCTGGAACATTGGACTGTTAGATCAGCAGCGTACTACTGTTCGCTAAAAGTGGGAAAATGTGTGGTTTTTCATTACAATGAAAATTTCCTTACCCAGTCTTCACATAAAGTAAGACGTTTGGAGACTTCTCCGTCGCGTTTCTAGGGTAACGTTGACAGCTATGTAATTACTCACAACGTGTACACTATCTAACCTAGAATTCTGTATACAGTGTAGAATTCTGTAGCGAAACGTGGGTACATCAGCTAGTTAGGTTATAAAATTAAATGTAGTTCTTGGGTTCCAGGACATCGCTATGAACACATCTCTCCCCTGAAACGTAAAAATCTTGCCTCCAGGGCTAAATTTTTACCCAAGTATTATTTACTATGAGCTCTATGTGTCCCTCGGGGATGGATCATGGCTAACGGTATCTAAACTAAAAATCTTACCTTAGTATCAGATGAAATAGTTTAAATAAGGTGGAGATATCGTACTAAGATTAACAATCCTATACAAATAACACATTAAATTGAATATACTCCATAAAACATTAAATAATAATATATAATTATAAATACCCCTTTGTTGTGTTCCATCTAATCCATACAGATTCCATGCAAATAACTACATTGATTGTGCGTTTTTTCGCTCTTATTAGTTCGGTACGATGACACTCCTAAAATTTAGAGGTATAGCCAACTTCCTTAGATACTCTCCTACCATAACACAATTCCTCGGCACATTTGACATCTTGCGCCGGGTAAACTTAAATACACGTATAATGGATTGAATGGTTTGTCAGGAATATGTACACACACTGTACTAACGTTGCACTTACAACCGTGTGTCAACCAAAGAGACGATTCATGATAGTCATAACAAGTCGTTAGTCGGACAAGGCAGTTCAGAAGAGGAATGACACTACTTGGGAGCTTGCTTTTTAAATAGTAGCCTAACACAACGTATAATGGATTGAATGGTTTGTCAGGAATATGTACACACACTGTACTAACGTTGCACTTACAACCGTGTGTCAACCAAAGAGACGATTCATGATAGTCATAACAAGTCGTTAGTCGGACAAGGCAGTTCAGAAGAGGAATGACACTACTTGGGAGCTTGCTTTTTAAATAGTAGCCTAACACACCACGTCGGCTTAGATGATCGTCAGTAGGTTACCAAGCTCAACCTTATCTATCTTGTTCGTTCATTCAAATATAAAAATATTTCTTGGCCCTAAATTGATCGACCAAAGGTTAAAATACATACTGAACATCACACTCTATTATTTCCGTAGATTATTATAATATATCTACAGGTAGGCCTGTATGATCGGACTGTCCCTCGTCATTCAACAAACAGTCGCAAGATTTTCTCAGAATTCTGTAGGTAAGATCTAGCCGTCTGACTTGTTTTTGAACATATTGCCCTTGTTGCGCTACTAAAATCTATCTTTATATAGGTTTATTACAAAGGGCTCTACATTCATACTTAAATCTTTACAATATTGTACATGTACGTTATAAAACAACCTTATATAAATTATCATTCACTGGAGATATTGTCAGGGTCGTCCTATAACTATTTAATTCACATATTCATGATTCCTATTTTAATTACAATATCTGATATGTTCTTTTATACGGGGTTTGATTCCTGTATGGTAGCAAAAACGGACAGTTTGTGTGCAGTTTTACTGGCAGCCATGGAATCCCAGTTGGGAATGAGTGATATAAGAGTGATGATTTCAAGAAGAGAGTGTCGTATGGTGCTTACTTAGACTAGGAAGCAACTGCAATACATTTTGTCCCAACCTTTCTTCCATAGAATAGCCAGAAAAAAAGTCGAGGAGGAAAGTTTTCCATGCGTCGTGGTGGAACGGAAAGTTGGGCCTGAGTAAGTCACGGCCGACTAGCTTTATTGTCGACAATTCCTGTGGGAGGGAAGAAGGGAATGAGGCACATACAATTAAATAGAACCTCCCAATGCGCCGAGGAATCTTAGTTCCACCCCAATTGGCAGGAAGTTAGCTGTTACAGAGTAAGAAACTCGCCAGACGTATTAAAGAAAGGCGTCTAATTCTATTTATAAAACTACTTGTAGCCACTTTATTCCAGACTTGGGGGAAGACCGAGTGTTACATTTTACAATGTAGATTCTGTTTACTTGAGTGCCTGCCGCTGAATTCTACTGACATGTAGTCAATTGCGCCGAAGCTGACAACTCGCTCTATGAAAATGAGAAAGATTCAGTCACCTTCATGTACTGAAAGTTCAACATTTCTTTCCCATCTCTTTCTTATATTATTATTATTACTATTACTAGTCGCCACGATCGTTAAGGCTTTCAAGTTTATACGTTCCGACACTGTGGTTAGCCGGTTCGAATCCCGTCGGTCAAAAACATTTTCACCATCAGAATGTTGGCCGGCAGGATAGGGGAGGTGGTGGTATATAATTTCTAATCACTAGATTGCGTGCCAAAAGTCTTGATTCAATTCCAAATATCTCCATAGTGCTCATGTGGAGTGAGGGAAAATGACACTGTTGATTGTGATTCGTCCGTCAGATGGGGACGTAAAGCCTCGAACAGACCCCTTGGTGCTATTCGACAGGAGTAGGCTATGTGCCGGCACCGGGTTTCACCCTCTCCCTTCCTACTATCATATATCACGTCAATCATCTAATTTTGTTAACTCCTCTGATGAGATTAACGTCAGGAAGGCCAACTGACCATAAAATCTCGCCACGAAGTTTCATCTCACTTCATGGCCGATCCCTAAAGAAATGGGACAAGGGTTGGACATATTATTATCTTTATTATTAATATTATTTATTTCTTGCTATCGGTTTTACTTCGCATCAACTCAGACAGCCCTTGTGGCGACAATGGGACTGGATATGGCTAGGACTGGGAAGGAAGCGATTTTAGCCTTAATTTAGAAACATCACCAGCATTTGCCTGATGCAAAAATCGACAACAATGTAAAGACTCGTTCAAGGCTCCTGACAGTGGAATTAGAACCTACTATCTCACGAGTGCAAGCTGACAGCAAAGTGACCGAACCACGAAGCCAACACATTCTATGTAATTATTATTATTATTATTATTATTATTATTATTATTATTATTATTATTTATTTATTTATTTATTTATTTATTGAGGTCTTTATTTGTGGCGAAGTTAGGGCTCTTGGCCCTCTCTTACACTTAACCACATTATGCGGCTTAAAACTGAATCCAAACTTAATATTCAAACTTAACACAGTGTATATAATATAATAGTAATATAACTTAATAAACTCTAAAACTAAAAGATTACATCCTAAGTCTAAATTTAGAAAAATAAATTCAATATTAACTACTCTAGGTGGAAATCATAAAATATAACAGTAATTTATGTAAACTTTTGGGAACTATTTACTCCAGACATTCACTCTCACATTCACACATAACTACATGATATAGCCTGCGTATTCAAGAGGAAATCTTTAGACTGTCTTTTGAAGGTAATTAATGAGGAACAATTTCTAATTTCAGGGGGTAAAGCATTCCATATTCTAGCGCCCGACACAAGGAAAGAATTACTGAAGGCAGATGTATGATGTGGAGGTATTGCAATTGTTGACCCAGTTCGCCTGTCACGGTCATGAAAGGAGGATAGAAAACGGAAATTACTGGAGAGATATTCAGGTATATTTTCGGTCAAGAGTCGATAGATAAGGGTTGATACATGGTGATTCCTCTGCTGCTCTACTTTTAACCAAGAAAGTTGTGCATAAAAAGGGGATACATGCGAGGCAAAATTCAATGGAAAAATAAATCTAATGCAGGAGTTTAAAGCTCTCTGCAATTTCCTATTTTGTTCACTGGTAGCATCCAGCAACACAACATCACAATAGTTAAAAATTGGAAGTATCAATGTTTGAACCAGTTTTATTTTTAAGTTGAGAGGTAATACGGTCTGGTGAATATTAAGGGGATGAAGTGATGAGTGAACTTTCCTGCATACGTTAGTGACATGCTCATCCCAGTTTAAAGTTTCATTTATAGTGACTCCATGGCTTTTTACTGATTTACAGAATGGGATAACAACGCCATTTAGTTGAATGACTGGAATTTGTAGACTGTGTAGATGGGCAAGCAGTTTTCTCTGGCCTAGTATAATAGCTTGTGTTTTCGTTGGGTTGATGGAGAGAGAATTCTCAGCTGTATAACAGCTGATCTGTTCTAAGTTTCGGTTCATATTTTCAATAGCTGCATTTATGTCATTCACTTTTGTGTGACAGTAAATTTGAAGGTCGTCGGCATAGAGATGGTAGTTGCAGTTTTTCAACTTAGAAGAGATGTCATTCAAATATAAAATAAACAGTGGGCCGAGTATAGAACCTTGTGGCACACCATTAACTTTGTACTTCCACTCCGTTCTCTTATCATTCATGACAACACACTGTCGTCGGTTATGGAGGTAGGAAGCGAACAATTTGAGAGCAGCGTGGCTAAAATGGAAGGAATGCAATTTCGCTATTAATATGTCCGTACTGATAGTGTCAAAAGCACTGCTGAAGTCTAGGAGAATGAGCACGGTCACTTTGCGTTCGTCCATTGCTTTTGTTATGTCATCCGTAACTTTTAGAAGAGCAGTAGATGTACTATGTCCTTTTTTAAATCCAGATTGCAGGTGATCAAGTAACGAATGATGCATCAAATATTGGAGCAGTTGTTCATGCATGAGTTTTTCTAAGACTTTCGAAAGTGAAGAAAGTATACAGACAGGTCGATAGTCAGATGGAGAATTTGCTAGATATTTTTTTGGTACTGGGAAAATTAAGGCATCCTTCCAAACAGTTGGGAAGTAGCCTTCCAAAAGACATGAGTTACATATGTGGGTTAAAATTGGCAGTACTACATCTATCAAGGTAACGACGAAGGATATCGGGATGTCGTCCACTCCGATTGATTGCGATTTGATTGATGTTAGTTTTCTTCTTACATCGTTTTCATTTACTTTACGAAATTTGAACAAAGGCCGTTGTGGTAATGGAGTAGATTGAAGAGAATTTATTGTTGTTTGTATAATATGTGGGTAGGTATTAACTATTTCTCTAGTAAAGTGGGCATTTAATTCATCTGGATTTATGTCATGCGTATTGGAGTTTGTAGTTTGCCTCCCAATACCTACGGATCTGAGTTGTTTCCAGGTACTTTTTGTGTTTAAGTTACTGGCTAATTGTTGGAAGTACGCATATTTTTTGTTTCTGATTATTTGTTTAACTTTATTTCTAAGCACACGGTACTTTTCAAAATCTTCAGTTGATAATGTCTGCTTGTATCATCTGTGTAGTGCATCTCGTTCAACCATTGCGGACTTAATGTCATTTGTTAACCATGGAGCAGCTTTGCGAGTCACCCTAGCAGTACGTTTAGGTACGTGTTTGTTATACAATCCCAACAATAATGTGTTAAACCTCTTTACTTTTTCATCATTGTCAGTCAAGTGCAGTATTTCGTCCCACGGGCAGAGATTAGCATCTTGTATCAATTGTTGAGGATTTAAATTTTTCATGTCTCTATAGGTTATCCACTTCGGCTTTGTTTTGGGAACTTTCAAAGAATAAGCTAAATATATGAGATCGTGGTATGAAATACCAGGTACAGAAGTTTATCCGTGTTTTAGTATTTTCTGAGGGTTATTTGTGATAAGTAAATCTATTAGAGTGTGTGAGGATCCGTTAGCCGTGTGCACGTGGTGAGTGGGGTTAAGTGGCAACACTGACATGTTACAAGAGGTAACTATGTTCTGTAAACGATTTGCTTCAACGGAGTCTATTAACAGGTTTGTGTTAAAGTCGCCAAATATGAGTACATGTTCGTAGATAGGTAGGAGTCTTAGTAAATTTTCTTCGAAGTCTGTGAAGTTTCCTGCTTTTGGTGGTTTGTAAACAACTCCAATCAGTACTTTAGTCTTATCAACAGATAGTTCTACAAACATATATTCAGTTAAGGTATCGGTAGATAATGTCGAAGTTTGTATAATCTTCCCCGTTAAATTATTTTTGTAGTATAGAGCTACTCCTCCTCCACGGCGCTTCGGTCTATTGTGAAAAACTGCATTAAATCCTTCTATATTTACCGAGTTCAGAGGGACCGAGTCCTTCATCCAACTCTCACTAATTGCTACAACATTTACCATGCTTCCTTCAAAAATAGCTTTCAGCTCAGTGTGATGGGCAATTATAGACTGAGCATTGACATGGGCACACAGTAATGCGCGGGGAAAGGACGAGAATTCTCTCTCCAGGTGACTGCGGGCGGGGTGAGAGGGGGTCAGGGAAAGAGAAGGATGGGAGGGTTCAGTATCAAGGTGAAGGTTGTTTACCCTGCCCAGGGAGAAAGCTGCGTTATTACCTGTGTTAGCCATAATCAAAAATAAACAGAGGGCAACTTACCATGGTTTCCTCTTGCCTACGTAAGCCACTTGAATCATTTAAACATTCACTCACACTAAACTTATAATAAAACCACTTGTAATTAAATCGTAAATCCATGAGTCATGTACTCTACTAATCCCCTAGCCCTGAAATAACAGCATTTAGTTCCGCTGTAGTGGTCACAGTGAATTTGTTTTTGTTTTTGCCTAGAACTACTATTCTTCCTTCCTGGGTCCAAACGTTACGCACTCCGAGCTGGTCTCGGGCTCGATTTAACAGATCGTTTCTAGAAGCAGTCAGTGACTCCGTAACCAATAGTTTGGTGCCTTTGAAGAGCTTCTTAGCGCGCCAGACACGATCGCGAACATGAAACCGGACGAATTTGACTATAATCGGCCTGTTTCCCGAGGTCACGACTTCCGCAGCTGATCTGCGTAGAGGTCCCAATCTATGACAGCGATCGATGTCATCCATCGATAATTCCACTTGTAGGTAAGACTTTACTGTCTCTATCACTTTGGCATAGACATTCTCAGCCGGTTCTTCTTTCACCCCGTGTATGAGTAGACAGTTCCGTCTACTGTATTGTTCGGCTTCGTCAGCCCTGGCTTCGTGCTAGTCAAGACGCTGTTGAACAACTAGTAACTCCTCCTTTACACAAGAAATTTCCGCCGAGATGTACTGGCGAAAGTCTTTGAACTCGGAACAGAGGGAAGACAGATTTTCATCGGCGCGGTCGTTAGTGTTGGCAGCCCTGCTGGCACTGGCTGATGTCAACTGTTCCAAGCGAGCTTGGAACTCATCCATCCGTTTAACAAACTTTATTTCAAAGTCCGACACACGCTTATTTACACTTTTTACGGACATGTTTTTACTAGAACTAGACGTCAGTTGTCTGGTGTAATTACTGACACACACTCACCGGACCTGTCTGCTAATAATCTTGCTAATTCAGGCTGGTAACACAGAGCTCTCCTACACAACACACACAGCACGCGCCATTTCTTCTTCTTCTTATTATTATTATTATTATTATGAAAATGTACAGCAATTGGGAGCAGTGTTTGGTTAAATAGCAACGAAGTTAAATTATTTTTGCTATTACCTTGGCTGAGTATTTACCTTACAGGCCTTCAGTTCAGAGAGTCTAGGGTTCGATTCCAACTTCGTAGGTGTTATTAGAAGCATCTGATTATTTCCTCGTGCTTGGGGCTAGCTGTTCGTCCTAATACACACTTCTTAATTCACACTAAACATTACCAACCACCACAGACATGCGGCCGTAAATCTGGACTGTCTTCGTGTGTGGCATAGATCTCACCCACAACTACGCTAAGCTGAGGGGTAAATGGTTGAAGATGAGGATGGTCATCCCTTCCAGCATTAGGCTTAATGGTCTGTTACGGTCTCTTGCCATTTCCTCCAGGGTCTCTCAGTGGATCGTCTACCTCGTGGTACATTGTGAAGGATCTGACTTGAAATTCTACATGCGGAAGCCGGTTAATTCTACAAAATTTTGTGTATTCTAATATCAAATGCGAGTACATGATTTATTTTCACCTCATTTGTAATCTCTTCATTCATTGTGTAAAATAAGGGAGATATTTCCAAATCTTCAGTTATCTGTTCACTCATTTTGTGATCTAATGACCTGTACCCTGTATTCCCACCAACCTACACCCTCTATTTCCGAGGCCAGACTCGCTTGTTACAAGCCAGGTCAAAAAAAGTGATTAATAGAGGAGTAACACGCCTCTACAGACCCCGTGTATCATAAATTAGCCTATGTCACCCATGTCCAAAATTAATGCCCCCTTAATTGCTTTTTAATATTTGTCGCGTTTTTCCGTAAGAGCCCATTAAACACGAAAAAACTTTTTAAAAAGTCTAAATTTGGCATTGGGCCTTTAGCGAAAAGATTTGTGCAGGTGTGCCGGCTAATAGCACCTTGTAAGCGCCATTTATCAGGGTATGGTAAAGTCCATAGTGGCAGCTTAGGCTGAAGGGGAATCCTTTAAAACAACGCTATTGTAAGAAGATGCACCCATCCTCTCAGGGGTGCAGATTGAAGAAAACACTGCCTTGTGATGCTGAGGGATCTTCGTCCAAGGGAAGAAACCCTGAAAGAAAATTTATCTGCTTGTGGTTTCCACACAGTAGCCCGTCACTAAGCTCGAATGTACTCTCTTGAGAGTGGTGGTGGTGGAGGTTGTGGTGGTGGTGATTACTGTTTTAAGAGGAAGTACAACTAGGCAACCATCCTCCATATAATACTAATCAGAGAGAAAAAATGGAAGGGATCCGACACTTCGAAAAAAATGATATTGCCCAAAGGAAGACAAGGGCTACGAAGGGCGTGAAAATAAAAGACACCCTAGGCCTCACAACCTAATACCGTCGGGGTAGGAAAAGAACAAGAGTAGACCACGGGAGGTTGGATATGATAGATGAAAGTGAGGAGTCTGGCACAACTAAGTGGAAGCAATGCCATGACTCAGCTAAGGGCCCCGTGGTCACCAACCCATGCTCCAAAGTTGAGAGCCACTGGTACACTTTTTAGTCACCATTTACAACAGGCAGGGGATTCCGTGGGTGCCTCAATTCCCAATGCCGATCTTGAGGTTAAAGTGGTAGCTTCACAACTGGACTTAACACTTGTCGACCAGCAAACCATTTGTACGACATCCACAATGCTTTCTCGTTCCTAAGAAAGAGTAATACGGTAGGTTTGAAAAATGACGGCTTTGCTATGTACAAAGACACGAGCTGGAAACGCAATTGAATAAAAACAAAAATTATAGTTGGGCCCACGAGAGCTGAATTCTGACGTTTAGCGCCACCGGCGAGAGAAAGTTGACTAACGCTGCTCGAAAATGGTCTGTTGCTATGGCAACGATAACAGAGATGCCACATTTAAGGAAGCTATCGCCACGTGGGTTGGCTTGCTCTCAGTCACTTTTGTGACATTATTCGGAGTAGTACTGTTTTAGCTGTGTTACTTGTTGCTGGTTTATGTAATATTTTAAGTGTTTGTTTCCTGAATATTATTTTATTGTTTTTTTGTAAGTTAATCAGTGGCTAGTTGTAAAGTTCTATTGTCTACTTAACATGTGCATTTGTTGAGGTTATAGTCAGTTTCGTGAATAAAACATCTCATATTTATCGGCAATGACGTGTTCTGTATTAAATGCCGGAATTATTAGCACGAGCTTAGGAACGGGTCAAAGTATATTGAATTGCATTAGGCCAACATAGTTGATGAAATATTCAGCCTGTTTGAAAGAGTGACATGCCGCAGATGCAGGTAACTATGACAACGAAGCGCACTTAGTAGTTACTGCTTTCGCCGCTCAAATGTCAGACTTCAACTCTCGTGGGCCCAACTATACATAATACGAGGCCCGTGAATTTAGTAAGTAGGCCTATCGTTTCCGTATATTTCCAGCGCAGTGCTGCGGTTGCGATGTTACTGTTGGAATGCCCCTTTCAAAGTTCGAGACATTCACATCGTGTGGCCGTCTTGTAGTGAGGGTTTAAAATGTCTAAGAAAATAGATCAATTCGCCGACTGCGACATGCGATTCACGATTCAATGAAACCAGCTGATATTCATCGCCAAGTGTGTGAGGTGAATGTGTAGTAACGGATGTAATGTTGAGAAAATGGGATAGAATGTTCAATGGAGATCGTCCCGCGGAGCTGCCGACCCTCCGTCATCACAGATGGTTTGGTTGGGTTAGTTTCAAGCAAACTTTCATGAGAATAGACGTTACACCATTACGTCACTCTCCCTGCTTTGGGTAGCTTTAATCACATGTGGAGTCGTTCTGTGACGAAGGCATACCAAAATTCGTGCCCCGTTATGACAAATTACTTAATAATGGTGGTGACTACGTGGATAAGTTCCCCTGTGGGTGGGGGCGGTAGGATAACACCTACGGTATTCCCTGTCTGCCGTAAGAGGCGACTAAAAGGGCCCCATGGGCTCTCAACTTGGGAGCGCGTGTTGGTGACCACGGGGCCCTGAGCTGAGGCCTGGCATTGCTTTCCCTTACTTGTGCCAGGCTCCTCACTTTCATATATCATACCCGACCTCCCTTGGTCAACTCTTGATCTTTTCCGACCCGGAGTCTTTTATTCTCACGCCCTTCGTTGCCTTTGTCTTCCTTTGGCCGATACATTCATTTTTAGAAGTGTCAGATTCCTCCCATTTTTCTCTCTCTGATTAGTGTTATATAGAGGATTGTTGCCTAGTTGTACTTCCTCTTAAAACAATAATCACCACCCCCACCACCATCTCACTTTCATCTATCCTGTCTGAACTCTCTTGGTCAACTCTTGTTCTTTTCCGACCCCGACGGTATTAGATCACTTGTGGCCTAGGTAATTTTTCATTTTCCCTTCCTGGTCGTTGTCTTTCTTTGGCCGATACCTTAATTTATCGAAGTGTCGGATCCCTTCCATTTTTCTCTCTCTGATTAATGTTATATAGAGGATGGTTGCCTAGTTGTACTTCCTCTTGAAACAATTACTACCACCACCACCACCACCACTGTGCCGATGATGATGCTTGTTGTTTTAAAGGGCCTAACATCGAAGGTCATCGGTCCGACCATCACTATGTGGAGAAGTAGTTTAAGGTATGTAGAATTAAACCAATACAAAAAATGTTGTATTACTTTGAAAAAATGTCGGTGTTTACCTTTCAAGAACGCGCCTCGTAACGAGGCCACATAAAGAAAATATCACCATACGTATAGAATACTGAAACTTCCATGGTAACGAAGGGGTAAATGTAAGGGTGTATTCTGCCCAAAGGCAGGTTCGTGCCTCCGCAGAGGTGTGCCTGAGCCGGAGTGTACGTGCGGTAGTGCGGCCAGTTCCTTTCCGCTCCTTCATTTACTTAACCCCCCACCACCAACAGCGCGTGGCAACCCATCCAAATCTTGACCACGCCCAATGTTGTTTAACTTCGGAAATCTCACGGGATCCGGTGATTCAACACGGCTACGGCCGTTGGAACAAAGGAGTGAAAATAAAGATATTCTGGAAACAAGAAAGAGAGAATACAAGAAAAGTATACGTGTATTTATAAGTAGTGTAACGGAATTATTATATACAATTGCTCAATTCACACGCATTTTACAGAAAATAACTTGAAATGTTTCTTTACGGAAGTCCTTCATCATCCCGGAGGTTGTTTGAATCCTCAAATATCTCCACCAAAAGTTATGCAGTTATGAGGAAACCGCTAAAAACCTATGGTGATGCAACAGTGAAGCGTACTAGGCAAAAATGAGGAGTGAGGTAGTTTGCTATTGCTTTCTTTACGGATAGCATGACATAATTACATCGTAGTTACTGGGAAATCCGCACAATATTTACTATATTAAATTAAAATATTCTATTACGCGAAGCCTAACGAAAATAAATGCAACGCAGTTACGCAGGAATTCATACAGGAATCACAAAATATTCCATTACAAGGCAATCACATAGAGTATCATAGGCCCAGAGCACAAAAGGCAATAAATAACTCGCAGAGGTGCCAACTATTACGGATTATCCGTAATTATTACGGATTTCTCCACTAGTTTACGGTATTACGGTCTAAGGGGAAATTATTACGGAAAAGCTACATTGTCACGAAAAAATAATTGCTACGGGAAAAAGGAAAAAATATCGTTTCGAGGATTACTGCTCACTCCTCCTCGTTTCAATGCTTATGAGTTGGCAACAATATTTCAGTCATCACTTCAGTTTGCTACCCGTGAGCGTTGTGAAATTCATTGTAAATGAAGGAGCTGTACTCTGCTCTTCTCCACTATAAAATGTAATGTATTATTCCAGGATTAAGTGTACCTGACAGTAAGTCTCCCACATAATGAGTTTTCAGTGTTAATAGGAAAAAACTAAAGGAATTAAGGCCTACATCAAAAACATCTACACTGAAAGCGCTTATTGATCAGAAGACGAAAATGTCATCACAGGGTAAGGACGCAGCTAGAAAACCCACATTAAGAAGTAGCTGCTGTTTGCGGAAAAAATATCTATAAAGAATGTCTTATGACAGAACTGACTGGTAATGTGCAACTTTTACTGTGTAATGTGATATAACTTAGAATAGATTTTTGTCGGGAGGGGAAGAAGGGGTGTCATCATCGAGGAATGATTTGGATTTGACTCGAAAACTTTCTGATGGGAGGTGGGTATTACTGAAGAGCCCATTCAAAGGTTGGCACCTCTGTAACTGCAAAGTAATCTCCATACAAGCTATGAAGGCCGTAGGAGGGAAGGAAGGTAAAGCCTTCCACTATCCGTAATCTCGGCACTTGGTGGGGTAGAGTGGTTGGCTCTACTCCCGGCAGTCTTTCAGCCCAGGAATTAACCTGGTACTCATTTTTGGTGTAGGCTGAGTGTACCTCAGGACCAAGTGCACCTTCGGAAATTTTTCGACCTCCTGATGGGGAATCGAACCCACGTCCTTCCGGGTGAACCGATCACGCCTTTACTGCCTCGACTAGTCGCCGAAATTTTGTACTGTACTACTGAGTCCTTAACGTGCATCAAGTGAATTATACTAGTTGTGGCATTAATCCACCCTCAAATACCATTGACCTCAATCAGGATCGAACCAGATATCTTGGAAAAATGTTAATCACTACCCATTGCGCCATTTAAGTACTGAAAAGACTAAATAAGTACTGTACGTGGGAATGTTGACTAGTATGTGTCGGGTTCCTAAAATGAAACATCAACAATGTATATTTTACTCTGTATTACTGGCTAGAGTTTATCTTACCTGGAAGTGCTGTGAACTCTTGACCTTACGGGTCGACGTACAGGTAGAGGAGAGTTAAGCACATTTTGTGTTTCTCTTGTCTGTAAGTAGGACACTTCCGGTGGTTTCATTAAAAGGCCGTCCGACAGCCTTGCTGCGGGGAAGGAGTTGGATGTAATTCCAGCCTGGAGGTAGTTCAAACAGTTGCGGTCAACGCTTCGTACACACGGCACCACCAAAGAATACCCTGTCTTCTCATTAAAGTCACGGGGATTATCGAGGGCAGTAACATATCACGTATCTCTGAGGTAGACTGACAAAGATTACAGGTACTCTTATAAATAAAACACGGACTGTTTTATTGGACTAATTTAATCTTTGATGACCCAATCAGTACTCACACATAATTATACATGACAATGAATGACAATAGGTCTCTAATAACTGCCTATTTACACAAGTCCCTTCTCTTCACTGCAGGTCTCTGGCTGACTGGTGTTTACCTGGAATGGACGATCGTTCTGTAATCTTGATGGACAGTTCTCAACTTTCACTCGTTTTGCACACATCACACCACAGCTCCTTGCAGGCAAGTTCGAATACATGTCTGCTGACTATTGCAACGCATGAATTATTCACATCCCAAATTGTCGTAGGAAGCAGCCGCAAATACAGAGCAGTTTCATTATGATTATGCACTTCAAAGTCAAAAATCACTTTATTTGCAAATGAGGTGTCTATCTCGGTGGCAACTGATACACAAAAGCACATTATTACCAAGCACTAAATTTTAAATAAACATAAAATAAGAATTTGCTTCACTGAAATATGGTAGCAGGCACCACTCATTTCCCTGTACTGCCCAAATCTTGCTCCCAATTCGTCAGTTTGAAATTTCCCTAACAATACATACTCGATTCCTAAACTCATTTTCAAGAAATTTATTAACTGTAAAAAAGTTTTTATAGTGTGAAATAAGGCTGTTTGAGTTTTATTAGTAAGTTTTCCATGACGACTCTCTGTTTTTTGTGCGATCTCCCCTTGAACAAACAGATTATTCCATCTAATCAACCATGTTAAAAACTTGCGCAGAAATAAAACATTGTCGTCACGAATTGAAAATATTGCGTTACAATGAGGGTCGTTAAATCTGTCGCCTTTGAAAGCATGCTTAACATTAACAATCTTCCACTACTGAAGAATTATTTCAAAAAATACAGCTGTGCTTTTAAAATTATTTCCATTTTTTATTTTATCAAAGTGTTTTAAAGCGGCGACATTTTTCTCATCGAACAGTTTAGAACAAGGTTTTCATTTTGTCGCTCTAAAGAAGTTGGGTACAGGGCAGGAGCAAGCTTAACTACATCATTCTCTTCTCCTCTGTGGAGCTGTTTAAGGTGACCAACACTAGTAAAACATTTTTTGTCTGACTCAGGGTTGTCCAAGTCAGGAAACACGAAAGTTTGTAAGCTATCGGCTTGATTAAGCCAGTTATTTCTTAAGCTTTTAAATAAATGAACAGTATCGAACATTACAAAAATATTTTGTGTTTCGTCAAATGGATTTTGAAAAGTGGTTTGTAAATTGCTTTTGCACAGCTTTTCAAACATTCTTCTATTAACACTGTTATCAGAAAGTATGCATACTACCTTATAACCTATATCTGTTAATACTTTAAGGACTTGCAAAGATAGTTCTTCTAAGAAATGTGACGTTAGGTTCTTACATGGAAACAAACCAACAACGTCTTTATTTTTTTTAGGAATGGATGACAACGTATAGGTTTGTACAGTTGTAGTTAATGTTGCGTTATTTTCTCCAATTTTACTACTAAAAGCAACTCCTTCTACCTTTCCTCCTTTATAGTTAAGCTCAGGTTTTACATAGACTTCATCCAAAAACAAGTTACAAAATCGTTCATGTTCATTTAACAATTTTAGTTTCTTTATCAAGTAATTCCAATGTGAATCATCTATATCCGAATTTCCCGTGCCTAGTTTTGAGGTAAAAGACTGCAAATACACAGGGTGAGGCATTGTAATGAACGTTGACTGTCTTACTGTCTTATCTTCTTATACGCCCCAGAAAATGCGAAATATATTGAAGCGAACCATAAGACACTTTCTTTGCGAAGGCTAAATTTAACTGTTCCTTGCAAAATTCTAATTTATCAGTAATGATACAGTCATCAACTTCATTTTCAATTTCATCGATTACTTTGTTCGCAGTTTCTATTTTGTCGTGGACAGTCACTTTTGAGTCACAAGCAAGATTAAACAGGAAGTTACAGATACTTTCCAAATTTGACCATTTTAATATCTTGCCCCCGTTACCTAATGCACGTATATAAGGGTTATCATTCATGAAAATACCATGTTTTATAGCGTTAAAATCAAGAGCCTCGTTTAATGTTAAAGAAGTATCAATTTTCGGAAAATTTTCCTCAGTCATATAAATTTTGAAAATACATAGACTTTGGCTGTCAAAATTGACAGAAACTTTGTCAAAATCTAATTTGCATTTAGTAGTGAAATTACTTTTAATGTCATCGAAGTCCTTGATCCTGTCATCTTCTTCCTCAGCTTTCTTTCTTTCTTTCTTCTTCCCGTTTTTCAATTTCTTCTTTTCTTTGAATAGGAGTTTTCCTCAGTCTTGGAAGATTTTTAGAGAGATAGGCGAGCACATTTTCAAACTTAGTAGGAATAGCGTCGTTTGAGAGTTTTAAATGGTTACGTTTTATTGTTAAAATAGACCTATCAGGTCTTTTAATAGAATCCTCCCTAATTACGAAACGTTCGTCGAAGTGTTTTATGCACACAACTGAGCTTGCTGAAGGGACAAATTCTGTTCGATGGATGGCTAAGATCCACTTTTGTTTCCGAACCAAGTCAGTAGGAAATTTAAATACTGAAATATTGGGCTCTTTTGAACTATAGTTGTTTCTACAACCAGGTACACAACACGACGTGGGCATAATTCACAATGTTCACACACGTTTAAGTCATACAACACCATTGATCTAGTTGGCCTTGACCAGAGCAGCTTAGCGAGCAAGTAGGGGAAGTAGGCATCACAGGCATTCTCCTCAAACAGGCATTACTCGTATCTCCCTCTACGAACTGTTTACAGTGCTGCCATGCTAACGCACTCTCCTTGGTAGCGCTCTTCGATGAAACTCAAGCCATAATGAGGAAAAATAATATCCATATTCTGGGTTACACCGAGCATACACTCCGCTGTGGTACAACTTGACCTGTATTCCTTCTTACGTCACGATAGATCCGATGGCAGAAAAGGAGGTGGGGTGGCCATGTACTGCAAAAACGACTTTGGTATTTGCTTTACGTCGCACTGACACAGATAGGTCTTATGGCGACGATGGGATAGGAGAGACCTAGGAATGGGAAGGAAGCGGCCGTGGCCTTAACTAAGATTCAGCTCCAGCATTTGCCTGGTGTGAAAATGAGAAACCACGGAAAACCATCTTCAGGGCTGCCGACAGTGGGATTCGAACCCACCATCTCCCGATTACTGGATACTGGCCGCACTTAAGCGACTGCAGCTATCGAGCTCGGTCAAAAATGACTTAAAATGCCGGATGATATGTGCATCTTCTAACAATGCACAGCTAGGACCAGAATTCAAGTTTGTTGAAGTCGTTATTAACCAACAGAAACTCCTTATAGTTATTGTGTACAAGCAGCCCAAAATAACAAATATGACTGAATTTGAATTTCGCTTAATTGATCTACTGCCTAGCTACGAGCATATTGCCATAGGAGACTTTAACACTAACCTACTTACTAAAACATACGAAACTAAACAATTTATTGACAAGTTTTCTACCTGTCACATGACAATCCTCCGTTTAGAGCCTACTAATCACACTTACACAGATAACTACGAAACGCACACGCTCATTGACCACATTGTGACAAATAATCCAAACAAAGTTATAACTCACGTCCGGATTTCAGTCCCAGCCATCTCCACTCATGACCTTATCTACCTATCCTACTCCCTCCGAATGCCAAAATAGAAACGTAAGTATGTTATTTCCAGAAACACAAAAGCCATTGATATGGACGAGTTAAGACATGACACTTACAATCTACCCTGGAATGACATACTCCTATTGGACGATATAGATGCGAAAGTAGACAAGTTCAACTCCCTTGTAATCACTCTGTATGATAAACACGCCCCTAAACTAAAAATAAAAGTTACTCGCCCACATTGTCCTTGGTTAAATAATGAAATCACAAACATGAATGCCCACCGCGATGCACTTTATCGACGCTTTAAACGAACTCGTGACAAAAGTGACTTCGAAAATTATCGGGTCTTTAGAAATCGAGTTAAACAGCTCGTTAGAAAAAGTAAATTTATTTACTTGCGAAACATGACTGCAAACATGAATTCTAGCAGTGCTTGGAACATGCTTCGTTCCTTAGGCATAGGGAAACCAACCTTATGTGCCAGGCATACCACTCGGTAAGTTAAATGAGATTTTTACTGAAGAAAGAACACCACCTAATGTACTAAATTCCCCAAACTCAGTGCCCAAATCCGTAATGAACCCTTTACTTGACCAACAACATTTTATATTCCATCACGTTACTGCCAATAACATTAAAAAAGTATTACATTATATCAAATCAATAGCCAGAGGAGGGGATGATATCCCTATAACTTTCTTACACAACATTATTGGTGCTGTTTTACCAATTATTACCCACATTTTTAACTATTGCCTTAAAAACGGAACCTTTCCTTCACTATGCAAACTAGCCGATGATATCCCTGTGCCTAAGAAACCCGACACCTCCCAACCATCCGACTACAGACTAATTTCTATTTTACCTGCAATTTCCAAAGCACTCGAGCGTTTGGTTCATGAGCAGGTGTCAGAATCCTTAAACAACCATTCTCTCCAAGACCCATTGCAATCTGGCTTCAAGAAGGGACAAAGCACAGCAACTGCCTTGCTCAAAGTAACTGAGGACATACGACACGCAATGGACCAAAGACTGGTGACAATACTTACTTTCCTCGATTTCAGTAGCGCATTTGACGCTATAAACATCCAGACTCTATTAAACAAGATGCAATCTTACAACTTCGATCAACAAACTATTAATTTCTGTTCATCGTATCTCAAAAATCGCTCGCAACGGATTATAACCCTTGATGAAACCTCTCACTGGCTAACCAGGAAGGAAGGCACGTGGCAGGATAGTGATTTAGGCCCTTTGCTCTTTATTTTGTATATCAACGACATTTCATCTAATTTAAGTAATTGTAGCTACCATCTTTACGCGGACGACTTACAAATATACTGTCACTGTAAGACCTCTAATTTGGCTCAAGCCATAACAGGCATCAACGCTGATCTTCGGCGACTTAATGCTTACTCTTTGAAAAATTCCCTCTTCTTAACCCATCCAAGACACAGGCAATCATTATGGGCTCTCAAAAATTAGTGACCACACTACGATACGAAACTATTCCTAAAGTTATACTGAATGGCAGAGTTATTCCATTCAGCCAAACTGTGAGAAATCTTGGAGTGATAATGAACAAAACTTTAAATTTGTCTGAATATATTAACAATTGCGTGTAAAAATATTTTCGATACTTCATTCAGTTAAAAGGAACAGCAATATTGTACCTTGTAATGTGAGATTCAAACTCATACAAACACTAGTGCTTCCCGTCCTCGACCACTGTGACGTCATTCTTGTAGACGCAACAAAAGAGCAGACTTCGAAACTTCAGCGAACGCTTAATTGTTGCCTTAGATTTGTATACAGCCTGAGTTATGATACACATGTCATCTCATACTATCACACTATTTCATGGCTGAAAGCTGACAAACGACGAACGTATCACATACTGATACAGATACACAGACTGCTCTCTGAAGACAGACCTCTATACATTTCATCCCAGCTTAAGTATTTGTCCTCCTTTCACAGCAGTAATACCCGCTCTGGTTCCTCCCTTTCTATTCCTGTTCACCGATCCTCTAAGTTCAACAATTACTTTGTAGTGACGGGTTCTAGACTTGGAATTCCCTGCCTGTCAGTGTCAGAAATACCACCTCATTACTTAAATTTAAGACTGCTTGCCGAGACTACCTGCTGAATACATCTGACTAACTTGTATTACTGGATGATCGAATGAATGTGAGTTAGAAAAGAGTAATGTATTTTGTGTAGCTTATTATTTGCTATATAATATTATGTACTCAAACTCTGCTCCCAATGATGTATCACTACAGTGGTTAAGGGTAAGACAGGACCAAGAGCCCTAACTTCGCCACCTGCAAAGGCATAATAAATAAATAAATAAATAAATAAATAAATAAATAAATAAATAAATAAATAAATAAATAAATATTTTCGTATACAAACACGAACAATTATTATTGTTAGGTTACTATTACCGCAATCAAATTAAGCGCATGAATTGCAAACAAATTATTATATCTAACAAAAAATACAGCTCGTATATTACTGTTGTTTGTCACAACTACTGTTGTCCGAGAAAGACGCTCGTCCAGACATTAAAAGCCAACCAGAACCCATTACGGTTTTTATCGCTTAAGTCTTTATCTGAGCAAAATAGCTCAAGGGGATAATTTATGGAGCGATTAAAGAGTTCAGTTTTATTTCTGTTATTCCCACTGAAAAGGAGGAGGTTAATCAAGGCAAAAGTTCCTAAATAGTTTACAGACGTCTCCAACACACTATACAATCCAGCTCCAAAACCCAGGACTCACAACGGCTAATCAATAATACTGCATGTTTTCAAAACACTGTAAGGATATAGTGACACCCAAATTGATGATGATTTCATGTGATTGTAGCCTACTTTTTCAGATCCTTCATGGGTGGTGGGCTGCGTCTGCCGTGTGATGTAATGTTTGTATTTTTACTGGACAAACCTGATATGTGCATATATATTCAGAGGGAATAAACACTTCCCCATAAGGAGTTTGCCCATGAGAGCAAAATATACTATATACATTTATGAATATATAAATTATTTCTCAGAAATGATAATGGAGCTTTCAAGGCTTTGAGGACCACATTTTTCGTTAACGACTCTGATAGATTGAATCTTGAGCGGAATTCGTCGAAGAACTTAGGAACTGCTCCTCTTGCACCGATCATGAGGCCTATATCCTCGATGTTATCTAATCCGTATTCACGTCGGTAGAAGGGGACAATTGGTTTCTAGATACTTTTCTTTCCCTCGTGTACTTCAATGGGCTGATTAATGTGCGATTCAAACCGAACGGTAGGATCAATGATATATCCATTGTTGTTATTTTTTTTGAAGCTTATCATATAAATTGAACGGGTACTACCGTTCTCCGACAATTCATGGACCTCTTGGTGACTGTGTAACCAGCGTCTCGTAATGATTGAGCGATGGAGCTTCGTATGGCGTGGTGTCTGGTAGGTTGCGGTGTTTCGCCGTAGGGACAATATCCCAGGACATGAAAAAGGGTTTCTATCTCGTTGTGGCAATGTCGACAATGGTTCTTGTCCTGGGACCTGTCTGGCACGGCTCGAAAGGCTGCGACGTTAGAGGTCATCTTTAGAGCATTACAGATAATTTTAGAGACAACACACATGATCAGCCTACAAAACTTAACCACCCGCGTTTCAAATCCCATAGCCCATCCACTCCTATGGGAATAATATTTTGAAGACTCAATTCTCCACGAATATTAATGTATTTTACTGCCATTTCCCACAACCGTAAGAGCCGTTTACACTTTTTCACTGAAAATTCACAATCGAACAAAATAAGTACAATTTCGCTCCCTACAAAAATTTAAATAATATACTTTTATGCGTAAAATGTGGTCACTATAACAATGCAATGGTTTAATTCAATTAACTTAGAATACTCAATAGGTAGGCCATTGGGGACATGTGTAAGCGGCTTTTGACGTAATCGGAAAGAAAACGTCTGCGGTCTCTTGCTATTGGCTTTTACGCCGCACCGACACAGATATATCTTATGGCGACGAAGGGAGAGGAAAGGTCTAGGACTGGGAAGGAAGCGGCCGTGGCCTCAATTAAGGTACAGGCCCAGCATTTGCCTGGTGTGAAGATGGGAAACCACGGAAAACCATCTTCAGGGCTGCCGACAGTGGGGTTCGAACCTACTGTCTCCCCGAATACTGGATACTGCAGCTATCGAGCTCGGTCTGCGATCTCTAGTATTTCTCTTGCATTAAATGCTGAATGCAAAGTAATATTTAACGTTTCTTTCGCTCTTTCAAACTGGACTGTTTTTCTTTTATGACTGAAACATATATTTAAATCATGAATTTGTTTAATAAATAAAAGAGAAATAGAAAATATTGATCGTAGGGAAAATTATACTGGATAATGTAAGTGTAAGCCTCGTAAGTCTTAGTTACGCATGTTATTGGTTAATAATCATATTACAATGAATAGGTAGTTCTTAAAATAATTTTTTACATTTTTCTTCTTTATCAGACAAGATGGATGTGGACTTCGCAAGACTATCCTTCCACTATCTGCAGGCTACCACGACTTAGCAGGCTACGGCGTTCAGTGGCCTGTTATCACCACGGTATGTTTTAAATACCCTTCAAAAGGTGAAGTTAGCGACACTGTCACCGGCTAAAGCTTAATTATTTATGTTAAAGCAGGAAATGCAATCTGTGGCTGTTAAGGAGATACAATCCAGAGTAGGTTCTTCTTTACTGCGTTCTTCTTCTTCTTCTTCACTGCGTTCCATTTGCTCTTTTTGTTCAAATGTCTGATACGAATGAAAGTCCTTCTCCTTACATATAAGGCTATGATTTTCCCATCGACTTCGGGAAATTTCAAGTGTATAGTTGATGTTAGCAGTGGGAGAATACGGGCTCCAAAACAATGCTTGCTGCGTCAGCACTTTTCCACAAGGTCATTGACCCCCAGTAGTACACCTATGTGACTTGTGACTCGAGGTCATTGACCCCTAGTATAGTAGAAGTGCCATGCCGATTCGGGGAGTTTGCATAAGTGAGCAAACCTAACCTCACAGACACCATCTTGGAGGAGCCTAACCTCAGTTTTAAGGCCAGTTACCCTTCCCGACACGGATTTTGCATAAGAAAGCAAGCTTCACAGTCGTCATCTTGGAAGGGCCAGCCTCAATTTTACTGGCAGTTGCCCTTCCCGGCACCATTATTCGCGATCTTGGAGGGGCCTAACCTCACTTTTACAGCTAGATGCCCTTCCCGACGCCATCTTGAGTAGTACTGCATTGGGGATCCTCGCGACGCCATCTTGAGTAGTTGGGCAATGAGGATTCGCTAAAGAGATCAAGCCTAACCTCATGGAGGTCCTTAAGCTCCCTTTTATGGCCAGGGGCCTAACTACACAGGACCTAATTTTACGGTCTGATTCCCTTTCTGGAGGGGCCTAAATACACAGGGTACAATTTTACGGTCGGATGACCTTCCCCGTCGCCATTTGGACTCTCCCACGGAGGGCATATATGGCCTAACCTACTTTTATGGGCAGATGCCCTTCCCGACGTCCTCTTGGAGGGGCCTAACTACACAGTCGCTATCTTGAGCCCAGTTTTACGGACAGATGCCCCTTCCGACGCCACCTTGGAGGGGACAAACCACACAGCGCGTAGAGGCTCAGTTTTAAGGTTAGATATCCTTCCTGTCGCCATTTTGGAGGGGCCTAACTACACAGTCGCTATGGCCCAGTTTTACGGTAGATGCCCCTTTCCTTCCATTTTGGAGGGTCTAACTACACAGTCGCCATCTGTAATATCAAGAGAGGTCAGCTTAAAGCTGTATGTCTCCATCCGGCAGACTACTTAGTTGTGCACCTGTGTTATCGAATTGTCTGCTTCTGGCTTTACGTCGCCATCCGACGGACAAGTGCCATGGCGTCACAGTCATATCCTTGCGTACGATAGCAAGCCTAACCACACAGACGCCATTTTGTAGGGTCTATCCTCACAGGCACTATTTTGGTGGGGTTTGGCCCAGTTTTACTCCGCTTAACCCTGTACGTCTCCCTCCGACGGACAAATAACGTGATGTTACAGCGTGAGTGATTTTAAAAGAGGTCAGCTCATGGCTTTATGTCTCCATCCGACAGTGACGAAGAAGTCTGTACATGCAGACTGCTTCTTTTCCCCAGCCGCATACTCGAGCAAATGACAAAAATATTTTTAAAGTGTTTTCTTGACTTCGAAGTTTGAGGCCATAACCACTTCTAAAAGGAGCTCTTTTGTCGTCAGAAACCCTTGAATTCAAAACATCGAATACATCTTTCATTAATTCAATAATTTCCCCCTCATTATGTTTGTGTAGAAGCCATTCTGCAGCCATTCTGACATTTTGATGAGCACGTCCAGTAACGTTCAGGTGAACCTCTGATATATGGTGTACGATTGAAAGGTCACTTTTCTGATGCCTTGGGAGATCTTCTATTAGAGTCTTTGTCACAGTAGTCCCACCTGGCAAATTGATTCCACCATCAAGGAAATGATTACGAAGTTTTAACAAGCGAGGGACGTCGAAGAACATCTAGACATTCCGATTACTGTCCACAGGGTTTGAAAAATATGTTTTGCTTGTAGATACCCCAAGTTCTTTTCATATTTATGCATTTTTTTTCTCCCCATGTCGCAAGTAACAGCAAGGACACGCACTCCAGCCCCTTCAAGCTCTTTGATAATTGTTTGCAACAATGTGCGTATCACCGTAACATCGAAGCCGTAATACATAGGCTGTTTCCATTTTGAAAATAAACTGTGAAAATAAACTTATAGTTTCACGTCTCATTTTGTAAGACAGATATCACGTGTTCCTTACATTTAGGAGAGAATTTTTCTTCCGCAGAATCACTAATTCTTTCTTTATCTCCTGGTCTTTCATTTATATATCTGGATGCGGAGCGGATTCTATGTTGGTTGCCTGGTCTAGTTTCAGTTTCTTTGGAGATGAGGAGTCTAATGCTGTTACAGCCCTTTTACAAAATGATCTCGTGTCACTGCGGTGTTCTCGCTCCGTTATAACCTTAACAGAAAAGAAAGGTATTGTTGGTTTCTGAGCATGTTACTATTAATAACAAGCATTTCAAGTCTGAAATGTAATTTTAAATTTTAAAACATAAAATAAAAGCCGAGATTAAGGAAAGTTAATGTGATTTACTGCACTAGCCCAACACCTCCTAGATAATAAGGCCTAACAACAGCATGGTTACATCACGCTAAGGAGGCGATGGCAATGCAGAGAAACGCGGAACATGGTTAAACACAGACATGATTTTAATACTTTTTGCCAATGGAATAATTTATTTACTAACAAATAGCGTTTAATTTTAAAGTATACTGAATTATACTGTCGTTATTACCGCATTTTAGTGACTCTGCCATTAAAGATAAACAGCAAACAGTTGTAAAACACGACAGTATCTTGCAATGTTAACTTACTTAGCCCGAATTGCTAACAGCACAACAGGATGTTACAAATATATTTCAATTTAAATAGGCATTGCATGATCTTAAAAGAAAACTAGCACGTATAATATTAGCATAGGCCTAACATCTAAGGTGATACAGCATCACTGGCAGTATTTGCACATGAGCCTACAATGTTTCCTCCCTTGGAGTTCATGTTTGGTTTAATGAGAATTTCACCTACCAACGATGTTGCCAATTTGTCATTCTGATCGAAACCTTGAACATTATGTTTTATGTATTCCAGAAAGTATGTAAGTTTCTGTCCTAATATTGGACTACCATTCAGACCGGAGCCTACTCTTTTAAAAGTATTGACATATGGCAACATTGAATTCCTACTATGTCATATACATTTGTAAAATTCGCATGGCGCAACAGCCTTGAAGGGCTTGGCCTTGGCCCTGCTCAGCCCGAAGGCCTCCAGATTACGAGGTGTCTTGTGTTCGGCAGGACGAATTCTCTCGGCCGTTATTCTTGGCTTTCTAGACCAGGACCGCTATCTCACGGTACGATAGCTCGTAAATGTAATCACGTAGGCTGAGTAGACCTCGAACCAGCCCTCAGATCTAAGTAAAATTCCCTGACTTGGCCGGGAATCGAACTCGGGGCCTCCGAGTAAGAGGCAGGCATTATCCCTTCACCAAGGGGTTGGCCGTAAATTTGTAAACATGAGGAGATATAAGGCAGAAGGTTGAACAAAGAACAAGAAAATCATACACATACTCCTTTACGGACTAAGAATTGTTTTAACTGCGACTATTAAATTAACTGTGGGGACATCATCCTCGGTGTTCAATTAACCAACTGGGACTAGAATTAACTTATTTCTTGTATCTTTCTACACATTGTTACACTCATTCCTTGTAATGCAACTATGATGTTTTGTAACTAAAAATATACCGCATTTTTATTAGTAATTTTGTTCACATATACATTAGAAATACTTTATACTTTAATGAAACCCGTTTAGAATAAAGGCCATGTCCTATTAGATGATTACATGTTCTATGCAGTATGGTTGCCTTGATGTATCGACGTACAGAAAAATTACTTACGTTCCCTTCATCACAGTACAACAACCATCAGGTAACAACAAGTTTATTGTACTTTTCAGCTGTGTAAGATTGTGGATTGAAATTCTGTGTACGGTATGAGATATGTACTATCTTCAATGGCTCTGTTTATTGCACCTCTTTCTATTCCACTTTTTTGCCTGGTTCTTCTCTTCACCTGCCAGAATGTGACGATAAATATGATGGGCTGTTGGGAAAGACATAGGCACTGCAGTCTCTGACAGACATGGTCTTGGAAGTGGAGTAGTTAAACGCTTTTCCTGAGGATTAGTACCAGTTATTTCCCATAAAATATCACCGACTTTGAAATGCCTGTGGCATACCTGTAAAATAATGTATCACCGTGAGCGAAATTCATGCATTTACAGAGTGAATTGGCCTGCACCAGCAGCTCTTGCAGGTGGCATGTTTTAATACGTATAATAATAATATTAATCACAGTAATAATAATAATAATAATAATAATAATAATAATAATAATAATTGTACCGGGCGGTACACCTCCACTCCACTAATTTAAAATGTGCGCCAGTTGAAACTCCTCTGCTGGAGGAAGTCTGAACTTTATCTACGCTATTAATTTTCTACTTTCTCAGAAGATGTCACCACGTGGAAAATTTTGAGTTTTTGAACTGTGTCATTTTTGATGTGGTTTTGTTTCACTTGAAGTAAGAAGTGTGAACTTTCTCTTCTAGAGGACACTACTGAAGATCTACAATAGTGCAATCTAGTGCGGAGTCAAAGAACTATTTTTTTTTTTTTGGAGAAAATTTAATTTCAAGAGTTTGTTCTTTGTTAAATTTCTTTCTGTCATTGTTTAAGTTGGCAATATTTACCCCTTTCTTCCCCTTGTTATGAATGTATCCAATCCCGAATTTCTTCTATTAATTTCTGACCAATCTGGTGTATCTTCCCCCAACTTGAATCTGTTGCGGGGTCCTACCCAATAAAGAGTTTGCGGGAGGGTGTTTTCTTTCCCCTAACGCCTAGAACCTTCCGCGAGAGGATATAAACTGCTGATTTTCGGGTCTCCGGGCCACTTCTGTTCCATCTTTCAGTGTGTTAAGTACATAGCAGGGGGCGGGAAGCGCCTCTTTCTTCGGCAGCGGTCAACAACAAGGTAATGGCCGATTAATAACTTCTTTCTTTGCTAGCTCAGCAGTTTAACTTTCGGGGCGGGTTCTAAGCGTTCAACCATGTAACCTTTTCCTAAAATGTAACTACTCTTTTCATATATTCCCTTTTAAAACGACATATCGGGATAGAGAGTGCTTAACCCTCTCGAGCTCCCACTCACATCGTCTTGAGGTGAACTTATTTTTCTCAACCAATTCTTCCGTAATGTAATGTAAATTGCTATTAAGTCACCTCTGTAGTATGGGATTAGCCCTTGTATTAACGGCCTAGTGCCAAGTAGGTCTTAAGCAAAGTGTATTAGGAGTGCAAATTCGCCTCCTCTCAAATTGTATTTTAGAGGTCATGTATTAACTTTCTTGTTATTTAACGGACCTCAGTAAGTTGGGTATTTTACCCCTGTGTATACGTCCTTGGAGGACAGCTTAAAAGTGGAGTTTGGAGTGGCCTATGATAGGCTTGGATTTTAAGGGGAAGTTGCCCTTTCTTGAAAATTGTGTTTCTGCCTCAAGGAGGCTTTTGGGTGTAATTGGAAGCAAATGTTTCTGGCATGTTTGGGGGTTTTCGGCCCCTTTGTTGTATGGTGTTCATTGTAAGGTTGGGCTCATTGCTCAAGAATTATGTTTCTGACTTTTGAAGCCCCAAATGGGGTACCTATGTAAATGTATTTTTCAATCGTGTTTCGGCTACTAAGTACCTGTTCTATTTGTTTTTACCTAATTTTGAAAAGAAAATATAACCTTGTTAAATTTTAAAATTAATTTCACTTTAGTAGCTTGAGACCTATTCACCACCCAGCACCTTCTTTCATGCATAACTACCACCAAAACACGGTAACAAGTGGTAGCAGAGCGTGGTTGAATGGGTCTCAATTTAGCCCCTTTTGACGGCTAAATATTGTTTGTTCCGAACTCTAACTATTTTCCCAGTTGCTGGAATTTTTTGACTTTTTCAAAATTGTTCTGTCATCATGCCAGGCCCTCGCGATGTTCTCCACCTTAATTATTTGCGCAAAGAGGAGTTGATCTATGAATTAACTATCAGAAATGTGCAATCTGGAGGCACGGTTGCAGTAGACACTAACAAGCTTAGAGAGTCCCTAGATTTTCCCATTTCCATCCCCAATTTGGGAGAGAAAGAAATTGACGACTCTCTTTCCACGATCACGGAGAATATTACTGGGCTAGCTTCTGTAGTTAGTTTTTTTGATGAAAATGATCCTTCTCCCAATCAAATTAAGCGTGTGCAAGGCAGGCTATATCATTTTTCGAATAGGGTTAACGATCTGTTGTCTCTAAAACTGAATGACGTTCAGAGGAAGGAAGCTAGTACGCTCCTGGAAAATATTTCCGAATTATCTAGTAAGGTCACTCTATTGTTGACTGGGGAAGTTCCTCCCAAATCTGATCAACCCACCATAGTGAATGCAGGTAGCGAGGAAGCACCTCCTAAGGGAGAAGTAAATAGGAAAACCATTGCTGCCCAAACTATCTCTGCCCCATTGGACAACGAGCCTGAACGCCGTGCATCGTTGAGTAACATCCGTTCTGAATTAACTTCCTTGCCATTGAAACCTTTACCTACTATGTCACCCGGGTTTAGCAGCTTGCCTCATCCATTGGCAATGTTGCTCAGAGGTATCTCTAAGTTTTCGGTTAATACCACCAGTGACGTAATTTCATTTTTAAGATTTCTAGTGGAATTTCAGGATCATGCCCTTGTTTTTTCTCTTTCTCCATGTCAAATTTTGCAAATTATCTATCCGTATGCTATAGGTATTCTCTCAGACAAAATAGTTAGAGCCATTGCCGAGCAATCATCTATTGAGGATTTCCATGCCCATTTGCTAGCTAATTTCATCCCGGCTAGGGCCAGGTCCTCCCTTATTCAGAAGTACTATTATCGTGTACAGCGCTTGGATGAAAACTTGGCTGATTTCATACAGGACATTAAGTTTTATACTAGGGTGTTTGCCCTTCATTTTCCTGAAGATCAGATTGTACAGGCTATTGTAGAGGGAATTTCACCTCCCTATAGGTCATATTTGTGTTTCGCGGCGTGCCCGCAAACCTTCTCTGAACATGAAGCATTGGCCGTCTCAGCGGAAGGAGTTAGATACGCCTATTCTTTGCGTGTCGCGAAAGAACCCCCGCCTTCCTTTAGTAACACTCGGCCTTCACCTCGCCGACCAGTCAATCCCCGTAAATGTTAAGCTTGCGGGTCGCCTGACCATCTTCGCAATAAATGTCCATTGGTCAAAAGTAGTAGGGCAAATAATGGAGCTGGTTCAGCACAAGGCTGTTTTAAATGTGGGGCCTTCTCACATATCGCCAAGAATTGCCCAAACTCGAATAGCACCCCCTCCTGCTCAACTTCTGGTGCAAATCCTACCTATGCCAATAATAAAAAGTGACTAGTGGCTTCGGCTGAGTCGACTAATCCATCTTCCCGAGACTCAGCCCCTGGTAAACAGGTTGTAAATTCAGAGGACGATCAGCCTTCAAATTCATCTTTTGAATGCCCTAAAGAATGTCTTAGGATTGCGGCGGATACCCCTGCACCTGTTCCTTTTCTTAAGATTGAGTTAAATAACGAGCCTATAACAGCTCTCTTAGATTCAGGCAGTGTTTGTTCGATTATTTCGGCTGAATGGTATTCTAAATTGAAATCGGTTTGTAAACTTCCTGACTATGTCTCTTCTCCTGTGCAATATGTTTCGGCTAATTCATCCCCATTAGAAATTCTAGGTTCCTTATTGGTCAAAATTCGTATTTTTAAATTCACTTGGAGAGTTAAATTGTTTGTGGCCAAGCTCTTGTCTTGCCCCATTATATTGGGAGCTGACTTTATTTCTCACACTGGTCTTGTGCTCGATCTCCAGTCTAGGTCGTGCACATTCAAATTTGCTTCTAGTTGTAAAATACCACTATTAAAGTGTAATTCTGTGTCATGTTCTTCTATTTCGCCTACCCAGGATGAGATGTTGTTAGACCTTAGACATCTACCTGAGGAGCAGGCTGATAGTATTCGCAAACTGTGTCAGTCGTTTCCCGAGGTGTTCTCTGATACTCTTGGTGTTACTGACCTGATCGAATACAAAATTGAGGTCACGGATTCAATTCCTGTCCGTTTTCCACCTTATAGGCTATCTCCACCTAAAATGAAGGCTCTGAAAGAAATTATCGATCAGATGTTGAAGGATGGTATTATTAGGCCCTCTAAGTCGGCGTATTCATCGCCTATTTTCCTAGTCCCGAAACCCCAAGGCGGCTTCAGGCCTGTCATTGATTACAGGGCTCTCAATCGGAAGGTGGTGTTGCAATCTGTGCCCCTTCCTGACCTTCATTCTTGTTTTTCATGGTTTCGTAAGGCCAAGTTCTTCACCATCTTGGACTTGAATCAGGCCTATAATCAAATTCCCCTTGCCGAAGAGTCTAAACACCTTACAGCGTTTGCCACGGACTGGAATTTATATGAATACAACCGCGTGCCTTTCGGGCTCCCTACCGGAGCAGCTGTGCTCACTAGGCTACTAGATAGGGTCTTCTCCGACATCAAATTCGAGTACTTATATCACTATTTAGATGATGTCGTCGTATTTTCAGAGACTTTTGAAGAACATCTAGATCATCTGCGAGAAGTCCTCGATCGCCTTCGTAAGGCTGGGTTAACTGTTAAGTTGTCCAAGGTTGCCTTTGCTAAGCCCTCTATGTCATTCCTAGGGCATATTGTGTCACCCGATGGTGTATCAGTCGATCATTCTAGAACACAGGCCATCCGTGATTTTAAACCTCCCAAGGACATTAAAGGTATCGCCAGGTTCATTGGTATGGTGAATTTCTTCAGGAAGTTTATTCCTAACTTCGCTAATAGAGCGGCGCCCTTAAACCTTCTTCGTAGGAAAGGCATCAAATTCGAGTGGGGACCTTCTCAACAACCCGCTTTTGAAGACCTTAAATTAGCTCTTTGTAATGCCCCTGTACTTGCTATGCCTGATTTCTCGAAGAAATTCATTGTCCAAACCGACGCATCGTCGTCAGCAGTAGCTGCAGTCCTTCTTCAAGAGACTGAACTAGGGAGGCGACCCATCGCCTATGCATCTAGGACTTTGTCGGCTCAAGAAGCCAAGTATTCCATCTATGAGCTCGAAGGTTTGGCAGTCTTATTCGCCTTAGAGAAGTTCCGCCTCTATCTGGAGCATGTCAAATTCGACCTGGAGACAGATAATCAAGCCCTAAGCTGGGTCTTAGGTAGGCCGCGTCGTACTGGTCGTATAGCCCGTTGGGCCATCCGTATTTCTGCCTTCCAATTTGATGTCAGGCATATCAGAGGTTCCGAAAATGTTGTTGCTGATGGACTCATCCGTATGTTTCATAACGACGTCGAGACCCACGAACCGGTCGACAGTTCATCACCTTCCGAGTCCATACTATCTGGTGTTAATGCCATCTTAACAGATGCTCCCATGCTTTTTAGGGATATTGAGAAATACCAACGTGAAGATCCGACGCTGGCTCCGATAATGGAAACCCTTTCTTCTGGGGAACATGCTGTCCCTTATGTTCTGAGGAATGGTGTTCTATGTTGCCCTTCGAGGCATGATAAGTTGATGAAAGTTGTTGTTCCAGCGGTTCTTGTACCTATGATCTTCAAGTATTATCATGAGACCCCATTAGGAGGGCATCTTGGAATCTTTAAAACCCGTGAAAAGATTCGTGAAATGTTCATCTGGAAAGGTATGGACGGTGAAATCCGTGAACTAGTAAAGGCTTGTAAATCCTGTTTGATTAGTAAACCAACCATGTCCACCAAGGTAGGCCTCTTGTCTTCGCATCAAGCATCGCGCCCCATGGAACGCCTGTATATTGATTATGTAGGACCCTTCCCCCAGTCGAAGGGAAATGCCAACAAATTCATCTTTGTATGTGTAGATGGTTTTACCAGATTTTCCTGGTTATTTCCGACTAAGCTGGCTACCGCTCAGTCCACCATTACTTGCCTAAATTCTATTTTTGCTTCGTTTGGTCCGTGCCAATATATTGTATCTGATAATGCTAAGGCTTTTACATCTAATTTATTTCGTAAATTCTGTTTTGACTTATCCATCTCTCATGTAACTACTTCTGCTTATTACCCTCAACCATCTCTGGCTGAACGGGTTAATCGTAATCTCAGGTCCGCACTTATTGCCTATCATCATGAAGATCATTCCAGGTGGGAGACGTCCCTGCATTGGTTAGCTTTTGCTTTGAATTCGGCGGTTCATGAATCTCATAAGTTCACTCCAGCTTCCTTGATGTTCAAGTTTATTCCCAACACGCCGCTCTCTAACCTTTGGTCTCTGAGTGACATTCTACCCGAGACAATAGATCCGGATAATATTAAAGATCTTTGGAAGAAGGCTAAAGCCAATCTTAAGGTATCTCATGAAAAGGTTAGAGAAAAGTATGATCGTGGACGGAGACCCACCACTTTGAAGGTAGGTGACCAGGTGATGGTCAAGAATTTTGTTCCCGCGGGCAAGCTTGCCCCCAGAATTCATGGGCCTTGTATAATTCTCGATTTTCTTACGCCAGTTACGTTGTTAGTAAGCAATTCAGCCACCGAGACGATATTTAGGGTTCACCTGTCACAGGTGAAACCAGTGTAAATTTTGTGTCAACTTGCTTCATATAATTTGAAAGGAATATGAAGGTTATATTTTTTTTTGAGTTCAACTTTTAAGGCTTTCTGCCCCTTCTATAATATTTTGTCTTATATGTAAGCCTCTTGTAAAACCTTCCCCGATCCGTTAAACTGCCATTCTGTCCTTGCCTCGGCCATTACCACGCTCCCGTCTCCTGCTTCAATACACACTGTGGCTTGATTTGAGTAAATGCCATGGATATCTGCACGCCGCTGACCCCTCAACCTCCTCACCAAGCCTGTGCCCTAAAAAAAAAAAGATGATGGTCCAACACAATTCTGCCGCCAAGCTTTAATGTTTCAGTGCCCCCGCAGCCGCGCGGCGCCGTGCAGCAACTGGAGCAGAGGACGGGCCCCCTCGGCCCCAGCGAGGACGACGTGTGCACGGCGAGCCGGAGCTCTCCTCCCGGCCAAGGCTGATGTGCGGCGCACGACCTGCTACTTGCCCGCAGCCTGTATATGTTCACCGCGGGCGCGGCGTGCTTCAACACCTCTGCTCCCCTCATAGTGCGGGCGAGCGGTATCTCAGGGTACTTGAGGGGTCCGTGCGGCCTCCTTTGGACGCAAGCCGCAACGGCCGGTCTGGCCATCCCACTTCATCACCATCAACTACATGAACAGTTACTATAAGTAATGACTACACTTGGGAATTTAACTGCAATATTTGGTGCACTATGCAAAATTTTTCATCACTTTTAAGTATTAAAAGTTTATCTTCAGAATTCTACTTCTACAAACTTAAAGACTATACTTCACCTGCAACAACAAAATTTTGAAACTGAAACAAACCAAATCAAGAAAATCATATAAATTTTTTTTTTTGGCAGTTAATCTCCATATCTACATCAAAACTTGGACCATGTTTGAAAACATTTCATGTGTCACCCCGGAAGGAACTTTTGGGGGGGGGAGGTCTGTACCGGGCGGTACACCTCCACTCCACTAATTTAAAATGTGCTTCAGTTGAAACTCCTCTGCTGGAGGAAGTCTGAACTTTATCTACGCTATTAATTTTCTACTTTCTCAGAAGATGTCACCACGTGGAAAATTTTGAGTTTTTGAACTGTGTCATTTTTGATGTGGTTTTGTTTCACTTGAAGTAAGAAGTGTGAACTTTCTCTTCTAGAGGACACTACTGAAGATCTACAATAGTGCAATCTAGTGCGGAGTCAAAGAACTATTTTTTTTTTTTGGAGAAAATTTAATTTCAAGAGTTTGTTCTTTGTTAAATTTCTTTCTGTCATTGTTTAAGTTGGCAATATTTACCCCTTTCTTCCCCTTGTTATGAATGTATCCAATCCCGAATTTCTTCTATTAATTTCTGACCAATCTGGTGTATCTTCCCCCAACTTGAATCTGTTGCGGGGTCCTACCCAATAAAGAGTTTGCGGGAGGGTGTTTTCTTTCCCCTAACGCCTAGAACCTTCCGCGAGAGGATATAAACTGCTGATTTTCGGGTCTCCGGGCCACTTCTGTTCCATCTTTCAGTGTGTTAAGTACATAGCAGGGGGCGGGAAGCGCCTCTTTCTTCGGCAGCGGTCAACAACAAGGTAATGGCCGATTAATAACTTCTTTCTTTGCTAGCTCAGCAGTTTAACTTTCGGGGCGGGTTCTAAGCGTTCAACCATGTAACCTTTTCCTAAAATGTAACTACTCTTTTCATATATTCCCTTTTAAAACGACATATCGGGATAGAGAGTGCTTAACCCTCTCGAGCTCCCACTCACATCGTCTTGAGGTGAACTTATTTTTCTCAACCAATTCTTCCGTAATGTAATGTAAATTGCTATTAAGTCACCTCTGTAGTATGGGATTAGCCTTTGTATTAACGGCCTAGTGCCAAGTAGGTCTTAAGCAAAGTGTATTAGGAGTGCAAATTCGCCTCCTCTCAAATTGTATTTTAGAGGTCATGTATTAACTTTCTTGTTATTTAACGGACCTCAGTAGGTTGGGTATTTTACCCCTGTGTATACGTCCTTGGAGGACAGCTTAAAAGTGGAGTTTGGAGTGGCCTATGATAGGCTTGGATTTTAAGGGGAAGTTGCCCTTTCTTGAAAATTGTGTTTCTGCCTCAAGGAGGCTTTTGGGTGTAATTGGAAGCAAATGTTTCTGACATGTTTGGGGGTTTTCGGCCCCTTTGTTGTATGGTGTTCATTGTAAGGTTGGGCTCATTGCTCAAGAATTATGTTTCTGACTTTTGAAGCCCCAAATGGGGTACCTATGTAAATGTATTTTTCAATCGCGTTTCGGCTACTAAGTACCTGTTCTATTTGTTGTTACCTAATTTTGAAAAGAAAATATAACCTTGTTAAATTTTAAAATTAATTTCACTTTAGTAGCTTGAGACCTATTCACCACCCAGCACCTTCTTTCATGCATAACTACCACCAAAACAAGGTAACAATAATAATAATAATAATAATGCCGTTGAAATATTGTATTCCATGATTGTGAGTTAACGTAACCTTATATCATTGAAGAGGAAATATGCCTACATATCACCAGCTGTTGCGTGTAGTTAAATACGTCATAGGCCTGTGCTTATTATGATTGTGTGAGAATGGAATTATAACAGTTACTCACCACTGAGTTATTAGTAAATCTGTAGTCTTGTTTTGGAATTGCACGTAAACATATCTGCCGCATAACCTCGTCTTTCGGAAACTTAATGCATACACTTCGTTATCACAGTCGCAATTCTCTTTACAGTTGAGTACCCAACACATCAGTACCATTACGTACAACGGTATTAGCAATTGGCACCATTAAACGAATTAAAACTCTTGTAATTTCAGAGTTACATGGCCAAACTAATTGCTGTGTTATTACTGAAAAGGTTCAAGCTCGCCTGCCGATGCTGTCGTCGCAGTATATTCCCTGAGCGGTTGTGCGGCCTTATATCTAGGAGGTGTTGACTAGCCTCAGTTTTATTTCCATGCCTTTTTGGTATTTTCTGGGAAGGAACAGCGTCCGATTTCAATATCTTCTGTACTGGGAGACCCAGTAGTTCATTTTTCATGTCTCGTTCATAATCATCCGTAAGAAAATGTTCTGAACATTGCAACGCCCTCAAACAATACAAGAAAGTGACAAGCGTCATTGGGACGTGCGCATACAAGATAAACAGTAAACAACATAATCAAAGGCAAAAATGGAAGAGTGCGGGACTTAACCCAAAAGAACATAAGATTAGAGGATGGGATCATTAGGAATTGCGACAGACATCGCCCAAATAACACCAACATAAATTTTAGATTAAATGTATACTTAAAAGAAATTTCATTTTTACATATTATTTAGAAATAAAAAATAAAATCATTAGACCCCAATTAATATAATGAACTAGATCAAATTAAATTATATTATTTTTGGCATCCCTGAAAATAAGTCAGATAAATACTCCAAATATAAATAAAATTAATATTATTTAAAATAAGTTTCTTCTTTTGTAAAATAAAGTTCTTGTGCACCAGACAGCAAAACTAAATAAATTACTATTAAGTGTTCGTGAACAAACATAAAATTTTAATAAAATTTATAACAAATTATTTAATAGAGGGCTTCCGACACATCCTAGTGGAAGGATCATTCCCCACAAACTTACATAACGTAAACCAAACACTACATGAAAATAAAGGGACATTACACTACAACCGACCAATATGAAAACACATATCGTACAGTAGTTAAAATAAAATCAACACTAATACATTATAAATAAAATAACTCCACATAGTAGATGTGGTAATTAGTAACAACACGACCTGAAATGCACAATTTAATGAGGCGGAACCCACATTACAAGATAGAAAAACACACGATCTTGCCTCAATACCGCAAAACAAAACATCATACTAATTACAGCGGCCCACAACAGCGGATGCTAATGCCCACAAGACAATAATGACCAATGACAGTTGCGTAACTGCCACACGGCGATAAGATAAGATAAGCAACAATACAGAGAAGAGTAGATAAGCCCCAAGCAACAACCACTCCACACTAGGGGTGCCCAAAACCCTCAATTTAATCTTCAAACTTTTACATTGTTAAAGAATTTCATCGTTGTAATAAATGTAGTTATCCAGATATTATTGGGCAATAATAAAACAAAACCACCCGCAGAAATGCAAGAAATATACAATCCTATTCCCTAGTCATACGTACGAATCAAATAAGAATCTATGAAAAATCCAACTAATAATAATAATAATAATAATAATAATAATAATAATGCCCTTTAAGAGAAATGGGTGGCATTCAGTGCAATCGCAGTAGTTGGGTCGTAACACGAGTAACGGAAGGCCGAATCACACGAACCGAATCACAAAACAATAGTATGGGAATAAAATATCAGAGAGAACAGACGATAGTGTACACCACAATAAACACGGCAATATGCAGATGCAATTTATCGAAAGAAACAGCACACGAATCAAATAATTCACGAAAACACACGTAGATACACCAGAAACAAGAATTAACAAAGGGAATCACAAATTTAGCAAAGGCAGAAACGAATTTTGACTATTACCTAGAGCAAACACTGCACTTCGCCGTTACGCAGCACACACTTCAAATATGAGCACCATCATCAAGCCATAACTTAATTCACTTACAATAAATACACTTATGGAATACAGAAAACTACACCAAAACGATATATACACAGTAATAAGACCTAAAGCCGAACTTTTGTGATGATCAGTAATGCCCAGGTAACATCCTCGTGCTATATCCAACTACCACGGCACTTCACAAATAAGAATTTTTAAGAATGACTTACATACTAAAAGCGAGTATACTTAAATACTGCACAACACATTTAGACTTCCTCGTTAGGCGAGGTGTACTCTCCTTTATCACCCGATACCTACAGCTTCCATAATCATTACTTTAGTTACAGAGTAGCCGTTAAACATGGCTTAGCTTCCAGTCACGAGCGCGTCCAGTCACAAGTGAGTCCAACAGCTTAAAAGCGCCTTTCACACATTGTCACTAGGCGCGACACAGTCTCAACCCCGCTACACGCTCTGGCGGAGACCGCTGAACCACCAAGATAAGTTGCTAGCCACTCTCACTGATGGCGTAGGCGTCCATGTATCTTTCCACTATGTGATAATATCTCTTAGCAGTATTACCAAGCAACAAACAGTGTTCCGAAAAGTCACAATCGCCACGTTTAGACAGAAAACATGCCCAATATTCCAACAGTTCATAGCGCTCATGCATTGAAATAACCAAGTCTACCAGACTCAAGGTTTTAGTCTTTCCATAGAGTAAAATAACAGTTCCATATGAACGGGAAAATCACGGCTCAGTACAGTACTTAGCCCGTGAACATAATGTCCGTAGAGGAATTAGTTAATTTACCAAAATACCAGTTCCGATGAGATACACCATATAAATATATGTCGCGTAGACAGTAGATAGTTCACATATATATACATAACAGGTAGCGTATTTGTTAATAACGCTACAACATATTCTTGCATTATTTATATTTATCTTGTCCATTCCCTTACACCGAGCTGCCCATGGATTTTGGAGTTCCTCATTCTTTGGTAATCGATGGTAAATTATGTCCAGAGTTTCGTAACCAATATTATTACACAGAGCAACGTCACAGTTAGTTATATTTTTACTCATTTTACTTAAATACTTAGAACACAAAAGGAACCAATCGCCTGTTAAATGAGAAAGGACGTGTTTTCACCGGTAAGTTAGATTTTATAACGTAGACCTCACTATTTATAACCCACGAACTCAACACAACCAAGACTTCAAAGCGAGTGGCGAGTTCAAAGTTCTGCGTATCTTCCCAGTGACGTCACGTTAGACTTTACTCGTTTGCAACCAAATGCGCGGGAAGCCGGAATGCACATCCCGGTGTGTTGGTACTACATTATGTCAACGCAAAGAGTAATAATGGGTTCACTCAACACCTCCTAGATATAAGGTCTCACAACCGTTCTGGGGTTTATATACTCGGGCGCAAGCATCGGCAGGCGAGCTTGAATCTTTTCAGTAATAACACAGCAATGAGTTTGGCCATGTAACTCTGAAATTACAAGAGTTTTAATTCGTGTAATGGTGCCAATTGCTAATACCGTTGTACGTAATGGTACTGATGTGTTAGGTACTCAGCTGTAAGGAGAATTGCGACAGTGATAACGAAGTGCATACATTAAGTTTGCGAAGGACGAGGTTATGCGGCAGATATGTTTATGTACAATTCCAAGACAAGACTACAGATTTACTAATAACTCAGTGATGAGTAACTATTATTATTACATCCTCACACAATTATAATGAGCATACGCCTATAACGTATTTAACTACACGCAACAGCTGGTGATATGTAGGCATATTTACTCTTCAATGATATAAGGTTATGTTAGCTCAAATCATGGAATACATTATTTCAACGGTATTATTATTTTTGTTATTATTATACGCATTAAGACATACCCCTACAAGAGCTGCTGGTGTAGGCCGATTCACTCTGTAAATGCATGAATTTCGCTCACGGTAATACATTATTTTACAGGTATGCCACAGACATTTCAAAGTCGGTGATATTTTATGGGAAATAACTGGTACTGATCCTCAGGAAAAACGTTTAACTACTCCTCTTCCAAGACCATGACTGTAAGAGACTGCAGTGCCTTATGTCTTTCCTAACTGCCCATCATATTTATCGTCACAATCTGGCAGGTGAAGAGAAGAACCAGGCAAAAGAGTAAAATAGAATGATGAGCAATAAACAGAGCCATTGAATATAGTACATATCTCATACCGTACACAGAATTTCAATCCACAATCTTACACAGTTGAAAAGTACAATAAACATGTTGTTACCTGTTGTACTGCGATGAAGGGAACGTAAGTAATTTTTATGTACGTCTATACATCAAGGCAACCATACTGCATAGCATATGTAATTATCTAATAGGACATGGCCTTTATTCAAAACGGGTTTTATTACAGTATAAAGTATTTCTAATGTATATGTGAACAAAATTACTAATAAAAATGCGGTACATGCTTTAGTTACAAAACATCATAGTTGCATTACAAGGAGTGTGTGTAACAGTGTGTAGAATGATACAAGAAATAAGTTAACTCTAGTCCTAGTTGGTGAATTGAACACCGAGGATGATGTCCCCACAGTTAATTTAATAGTCGCAGTTAAAACAATTCTTAGTCCGTAAAGGAGTATGTGTATGATTTTCTTGTTCTTTGTTCAACCTTCTGCCTGATATCTCCTCATGTTTACAAATTTACGGCCTACCCCGTGGTGAAGGGATATAATACCTGCCTCTTACCCGGAGGCCCCGAGTTCGATTCCCGGCCAAGTCAGGAATTTTTACTTAGATCTGAGAGATGTTTCGAGGTCCACTCAGCCTACGTGATTACATTTGCGAGCTATCGTACGGTGAGATAGTGGTCCTGGTCTAGAAAGCCAAGAATAACGGCCGAGAGGATTCGTCCTGCCCAACACAAGACACCTCGTAATCTGCAGGCCTTCGGGCTGAGCAGGGCCAAGGCCAAACCTTTCAGGGCTGTTGCGCCGTGCGATTTTTTACAAATTTATGTGACACAGTAGGAATTTAATGTTGTCACATTGAGCCGTATCCTGACGGCCCATAAGAGACAATCAGATTTATATTTGCCATATCAAATAATTTTAATGAAATAAATTTCAGTCAGGCATCGTAAAAGTAGTAGATCGCAGGATAGCTGAGACCGGAAGCCCATGGAGACATGCAGTCGCTGAATATTGCGCGATGCTTCCTCGGGACCGTGGGAAATGCTTAGCGTTACCAGAAGTTAGCACATCTCGGCACGTGTAGAAGACGTTGGCCAAGAGGAATATTAGGCAATTAGAACGCGTGTGTGTGGCCAGTATGGAGTCTGGATCGCGGGGAATAAAAATCCCAGGTTGATCAACTTGGACAGTTGCATGAAGAAGACATCGCTATAATGGAATCCGTTCTGTTAGTTGACGGATTTCCACAGGTCGGAAAGTGTAAAATAATAAGGAATATGCTATAGAAATAATCTGAGTCATTTTTACATCATCTGGAGTGTGTGTTATGTTGATTTTAATTAATATAAAAGTCATTGTGAATAGCAAGCACGCTGATTGGTTGCTTCTTTACACATGCCGGAATCCCATAGCTACAACGGCGTTAGCCAAGCTTCTCAAGCGTCTCAAGATTTTGGAGCGTCACTCTGATTGTGGGAGCCGACGTGGTGTGAACGTTGTTCGGTACTGCTCTGATACTTGTGCGTGAATATTGCGACGTGGATAGATACATAACAGTGTATGGTCTTTACGACCGAGAGACAGTGCTTTTAGTAGTAAAGTTTACTGAATTAACTGGTGCAGTGCTAAATTACCGATTTCATTATGGCGCAAAGTTTTACTTCAGAGTAATAGACGGATATATCAGCCGCAGACTGGAAAGTGAAGAAGAGACGCTGAGCTGAATTGCATTTTCGTGTCGGTCGCGTTTCTCGAACACTTTAGAACCGAACCGCGAGCCGCTCTAACTGACTGTATAAAACCCTAAGTGATATTAATTTTATCTGTGTTGGTTTGTCAGATAAATGTTGGCTTAATTCACAGCTAACAAGGGTTTAGTCGGCACGTGCAAATAGAGCGGTGAGGAGGTTTTTATCTGAAGTATTCTGTGTTGCAGTATACAGGAACTTTCATCAAGAAGATGGCACCGCCCATAGATGAAAGAAGATTGTTTCAATGTGTTGAAGCAATGATAAACATGGAGTAACAGCATACCATGGCAAGGATGCGAGCCGTTGCCAATGTCCAGAGAGTCGTCAAAGATAAGACGCATGTTTTTAAATTAAAGTGCATGTTATATGAATTATGTAAAAATACTAGTGAAATTTAGTGTAGGGGTTTTCCTTTAACGTAATTTTTGCCTGACGGCATGTGTTTATTTTACATTTGTGATGCTGTAAATACGGATGGAAGGGGAACACATGATTTCTATATTTTTATTTTACTTTAAGATTAGTTAGATGGGATATTGAGGGAGTTGTTAGGATTTATTTTGTTTTTGTGTCATTATGCATGTTAATTAGCTTAATATTATTCCGATATTCTTGTATGTTAGAGATAGGAGGATTAGATTGACAAAATCATCCACTTTCCGAGTTAAACACTTGCTGCATTGAGAGAAAACTCAATTCAATTACTTCCATGTAGAGAGTTAGTAACAGTTAGATTGCATGGCGCATGTTATTTCAGGAGCTGACACGTGTGGAGCTGTATCGCAACGTTGAATGCGAAAGGAGTCTTCCAATGTAGGTTGAAAACTGTTTCGAACAATGATTTGTATAGGAATCGGACCTGGATTTATAATGAGAAATGCTGATGAGATTGTAAGAAATATAAGAGGATTTAATGCATGCTGATTTATGAAGTTGATTATGCAGGCCGATTGCATGCCTGATGAAGTGATAAGAATGATGTGCAATTTTATTCTGAGAGAATATTGAGAATCAGAATTGACGGGAAATTGATATCAGGCCAGTGAGTCTGATGTGTATGATAAATATGTGAAATATGTGACGGATGAACGCGCTTTTGGGTGCGCAAATGCAGCAGAAGAAGGCAATGTTGCCCATTGCTTTCAACAAGTTTAATAAAGGATAATACGTGTTTTCTCCTACGGGATGGTGTTTTGTGCTATTTCATGTTGTTTTGAGATGTTGTCTTGTTGTATAATGGGGAACAGCCCGAGTGTTGAGTGAATATTGGTGGTCAATCTAGTTCTCACTAGATTCTTTTGGTGAACCGCGTTTCACGTCCAGTCAGTGTAGTATGCAAGATTTTCCTTTCCTATTCCGATGTAAACATTTGAGATACTTTGCTTATATTGTGTTCATTGTAAATATAGCGTAGGGAAATGCCTCTAGTATTTTTTATAATTCATATCATGTCCCATTGCGTCTTAATTTTCTTTTTATGTTAGTATAATTCGGGGTTATTTTATGAATAAGCACATCCTACCCCATAGTATTGTTTCTCATTCGATTTATACCTCCATTTTCCTGTCATTTACTGATAATTAAGTGATAAACTTCGACTTTTAGACTTGCCCATCGACAACCAACCCACCTCTCTGCACAAACCTGAGTTAGTCGGATGTTTAAACAGGAATGGAGGGTTATTACCCCTTGGGTACGGTACAAGTTGTCAATACTTTTAAAAGAGTAGGCTCCGGTCTGAATGGTAGTCCAATATTAGGACAGAAACTTACATACTTTCTGGAATACATAAAACATAAAGTTCAAGGTTTCGAACAGAATGACAAATTGGTAACGTCGTTGGTAGTTCAAATTCACATTAAATCATACATGAACTTCAAGGGAGGAAACATTGTAGGCTCATGTGCAAATACTGCCAGTGATGCTACGTCAGCTTAGATGTTAGGCCTATGCTAATATTATACGTGCTAGTTTTCTTTTAAGATCATGCAATGCCTATTTAAAATGAAATATATTTGTAACATAATGTTGTGCTGTTAGCAATTCGGCCTAAGTAAGTTAACATTGCAAGATGCTGTCGTGTTTTACAACTGTTTGCTGTTTATCTTTAATGGCAGAGTCACTAAAATACGGTAATAACGACAATATAATTCAGTATACTTTAAAATTAAACGCTATTTGTTAGTAAATAAATTATTCCATTGGCAAAAAGTATTAAAATCATGTCTGTGTTTAACAATGTTACGTGTTTCTCTGCATTGCCATCGCCTCATTAGCGTGATGTCACCATGCTGTTGTTAGGGCTTATTATCTAGGAGGTGTTGGTTCGATAATAGCCGGAAATAGTTGGTTATAGAAAGGAGTATAAATATTTAAAACAAGAAGTGAGCATATATAGGCGGCTTTGAATATTAATGTGTAAGTTAGATAGTACATTTCATAAAGATACATAGGATCAACCATCATCTAAAATTTCAACCTCGTATGTCGAACGGTTTCAAACAAGTCAATACTTTTGTCATCAGGCCTCACCTCCTGGTCAACACCCCTCAGGGTTGTATTGCTTTAAAACAATTCGTTATTGAAAATCTAAGACATAGAGGAGCAACCATCATGTGAAACCTCAAACTCATATGTCAAATGGTTTCAGAGAAATATATGTCATCAGGCCTCTCCCATAAGCCAAAATCCCTTAGCATTGTACTGTTTTAAGACCACTTCTTATTTATAATGTAAGACATATAGGAGGAAACATCATATGAAATTTCCATCTCGTATCTCAAACGATTTCAGAGAAATGAATATTTTAGTTTTCGGGTATTAACACCCATCGAACCCTTAAGGACTGAATTTTATATCTAAACTTCTTATTGAACATCTGGTACATAAATGAGCAATCATTGAGTGGAATTTCAACTTTGTACGCTGAACGGTTCCGGAATAAGGAATATTTTGGTTTTCAGAGTTTCATCCCCGTTTCACCCCTTAGAGGTGGAATTTTTTTCAAATCCTTCCTTACTGGGTGATTACATTATAAGAGAAATGTATCCCCAAAATTACATTTCATTACGTCTAGTAGTTTTGTCTGGGCCCTGATTGAAAATCAATCAGGACATTGACATTTAACGCTCCCAGGCGTACATTTTCCTATAACTTGCTTCGCATAGCCTTATTATGATAAAAATTTGATTTATTTTATAGCTGAATTTTATACGCTAATTATGAACCTTAACACCTCCTAAGATACATGCTGGTCGGGACTCGGGCATGAGCGGCTGCAATATATCGGTTTTTTTTTTTATAGTAATAGAAGTTGTGCCTCGGGTGTTAGTCTGAATGGTCAGCATTGAGACTTTTGGTTCAGAGGGGCCCGGGTTCAATTTCCGGCCTGTCGGAGATTTTAATGCTGTCTAATTAATTCTTCTGTCTGGGGTTGGGTATTTGTGTACATGCCAACGCTCTTTTTTTCATGTTCCGAAAACACACCACTGTACCAATCACCATAGACACATGCAACAGTTAATGTTATTTGCTTTATGTCCCACTAACTACTTTTACGGTTTTCGGAGTAGCCAATGTGCCGGATTTAGTCCCGCACGAGTTCTTTTACGTGCCAGTCAATCTACCGACGCGAGGCTGACGTATTTGAGCATCTTCAAATACCATCGGACTGAGCCAAGATCGAACCTGCCAAGTTGGGGTCAGAAGGCCAGCGCCTCAACCCCTCGGAGCACTCAGCCCGTCACGCGCAATAGTGATTACATCCCTCCATATAGGGTTGGCGTTAGGAAGGGCATCCGGCCGTAAAACAGAACCAGGTCATATGTGCTACGCAAAGAGAAAAGCGGAAGAATAAGGAGTGCTTCAGGAGTAAACACAGTTTGACAAAATAACAGGAGTTCTTTCGCTTAATGAGGCTTTCTTCATTGAATTCTTCCACAATAATGTTGTGAAAATAATAATAATAATAATAATAATAATAATAATAATAATAATAATAATGTTACTTGTTTTACGTCCCACTAACTACTCTTTTACGGTTTTCGGAGACGCCGAGGTGCCGGAATTTAGTCCCGCAGGAGTTCTTTTACGTGCCAGTAAATCTACCGACACGAGGCTGACGTATTTGAGCACCTTCAAATACCACCGGGCTGAGCCAGGATCAAACCTGCCAAGTTGGGGTCAGAAGGCCTGCGCCTTAACCGTCTGAGCCACTCAGCCCGGCTGTTGTGAAATTGACACGTGCCCGAGACATACAGTATAGAACAAATAATGTGACCTGATGTGGTAAAAATTACAAAAAATATATGATTGAATTCGATCGTTTGACTGAGCACCACTAAAAAGGAAGGATTCTCCCGAAAGAAGAGGAATCAGTATGGTTTACTATCAGTATTCTCCTTCACATAAAAAATACGTCGAACTATTCGTGAATTCACACTCATCTGGGGTTCAAAGGCGAGAAAATAGCCTGATTGACTGTTCATCTAAAGCTCTTCAGCCTCCTGGTTATAAGGTCTTTAATAAATCTCTGAATCAAACAAGACTTTGTTGTAGAGAATAATGTTTCTTATTTGTGGTACAATTCGTAATTGTTTCGTCGTATTAACTTGCAAATAAGCATACTTTTTTTTTTTTTTTTTGCTATTTGTTTTACGTCGCGCCGACAGAGATACGCCTTGTGGCGACGATGGGATAGGAAAGGCCTAGGAAGTGGAAGGAAGCGGCCGTGGCCTTAATTAAGGTACAGCCCCGGCATTTGCCTGGTGTGAAAATGGGAAGCCACGGAAAACCATCTTCAGAGCTGCCGACAGTGGGGCTCGAACCCACGATCTCCCGATTACTGGATACTGGCCGCACTTAAGCGACTGCAGCTATCGAGCTCGGTCATACTTTTATAGAACACACCTGACTTCCCGGACGTTTTTAATTAAGCTATTATTATATTAGATATTTCATTGGCAGGTTATTAACCCGCCTGTTAAGTCATCAGCCTGGGGGCTGGTTGGGATGTACAACTAGGCAAAAATCCCTAATGCGGTTATAGGTAAAGACCTATAGCGCCACTATAATGAGGCGTACACGTCATGGTGACGAATGACGTTCCTTTCTGTTTTTCTCACTGCACCAGAATGATTTTTTTTAAGACGACTGATCCTATGGGTAACATTCCCTACGGGTAACGTTCCTATAGCATCCAGACGCACTAGTCATGATCTGAATGTCATTGCACGGTATCACCCTTATCTTACTAGTTTCATAGGCATACTAGACTGAGACTTCAGTGAAAATTGCATTTTACAATGGGTTTTACTGAATTATCTGGCAGTGCAGTCAGGGTCGCGCAGATGTGAGCTTGCATTCGGGAGAGAGTGGGTTCGAACCTCACTGTCGGCAGTCCTGAAGATCGTTTTCCGTGGTTTCCGATTTGCAGACAAGGCAAATTCTGTACCTTATTTACCGCCATGGCCGCTTCCTGCTCACTCCTAGCTCTTTCCTATCCTATCGTCGCCATAAGACCTATAGGCGCTAACACACGAGCGTTTTCCTGCCCTCTTTGTCGACCGCGAAAAGTAGTTCATGTGTGGATGGTTGTTGCCGCTTTGATAATTTTGATAATTGCCTAGCCTTTGTGTAGATGATCTTGCAATTTTTCGATTCCTTAAACCCAGCCATGGAACAGGTTTTTCACTTTAAAACACAAGCAGCGAAGGTAGGCCTACAGATCCCCAGAGAGTTCACAGTAGGAGAAGACAAAATGATACGAGTAGATGTAATTTGTATTAATGTAAGTAAGTAAGTAAGTAAGTAAGTAAGTAAGTAAGTAAGTAAGTAAGTAAGTAAGTAAGTAAGTAAGTAAGTAAGTAAGTAAGTAAGTAAGTAAGTAAGATCTAAGTTGTATTAATAAAATAAAAATTAATTAAAAAGTTAAATAACTGGGGGAACTGATAACACCAAACTTTCCAGAGTATTAAGCCTTTACATTACGGATGAACAAAATGGAATTGACGCACCATTTAACCAAGGGCGTCTACAACAAAAGGTCCATATCTTTCAAAGCAAAGCCGAGGCATTACTGCAGTGTCATCCGTACAAAGGTCTTATGCACTTATGTCTTGCAATGAACAAAAAAGGCTTGATCCAGAAACTGGAGGCCAAAGAAAGGAAGATTTTGAGAAAGTTCTTAGGTACCGTCAATAGCAATGGGGAGTACAGAAGACGGCATAACGGCGAACTTTACACCCACGTAGAGAAGGTTACCGATACAATCCGGAGGAGTAGAATTACTTGTTATGGGCATGTGACACGAATGCACTAAACAAGATTAACCAACCGCATAATTACCGTCTTTCTGCAGAAGAAAATCAAAGGGGGCTTGATTCATTGAGGTGGATAGAGAACTTGAAGAAGTGGGAATTACACATTATGACATCCAGGAGCGTCTCCCACTTAAGAAGAAACTTCAAACGTTCCAGGGTTTCAGAGACAAGCCAAAATTAAAAACAGGAAAGAGATGGACGCAGGAGAGGAAAGAACGATACCGAGAATGCATGCGGAAGTACTGGGCAGACATCAAAGCTAGAAGTAGCCAGTTGAAATGACGTGGTCCAATGTTGGCCGATACGACATGAATGAATGAAGATACATAACTAACTAACTAACTAACTAACTTACTAACTAACTAACTAACTAACTAACTAAATAAATAAATAAATAAATAAATAAATAAATAAAGAAAGAAAGAAAGAAAGAAAGAAAGAAAGAAAGAATGAAAGAAAGAAAGAAATACGTGAATAATAATAGCGTATAGCCACCGGAGAGGCATGGTGCAGGTCTTTTGACTTTACGCCCATAGGCGATCTGTCCATCTGTGCGGATGCTGCCATACCTACGATGAAATATAATATAACACTCAATCCTCAAACCAGAGGAATTAATGAAGATAGAAATCCCTGAACCAACCGGGATTCGAACCCGAGACCTCTTGTGTAAAGGCCAACATACTAACTATTTAGCCACAAAGCTGGGCAATGGTCTGTGAAGAGGCAATCAATTCGATTTATCGCTTTACAATGTTTGACTGTAATTCTATGCCTTGTGTTCAACGTTGACAGATGTCTCTAACGAGCTGTAATGAAAGCATGATGGAGGATGCCATTTTTCATATTATCGGGCACGATGATAAGTATGGCTTTTATGACGGCAGTGAAAACGAGTTTGCAGTGAATGCATCTGTGGAAACTGATCACGCAGTTGTTCAATTCCGGCGAAAGAGGTAAGAGATAACCTTTCCGTTCCGTGATAGCTCAGTATCGATATATTTAAAACAGTAGGCCGATTTTTGTTACTGCAAGTTTAAGAGAACGGCTGAACCGATAGACGTCGTAAAGCGTTCTGACGGAAGCCTGTAGATTTGCAGTATCTTTAAAAGCATACAGAATCTTTGCCGTATATTCTTAAATTATTAAATAAAATGTAGCATTCCGGCTGGCCAAAGCGCTCGCCAGTACTTCAAGGCAACTGTGGCATCCGATGTGAGAGGGGAGGCGGAAGGGGCCTAGGACGCATGCGCAGTCGGACGTCTTCCTGGTCAATTGACCAGTCTGTGCTGTATTGCAGAGAGTCGCTTAGTCGAGAAGAAGCTATTCAGTGCAATGTTACTGTCTCTTTGTACCTCACCATATGTCTTCATCTATATATTTAAAATACTAGGCTGATCTTTGTTATCGCGAGTTTGAGAGAACTGCCGAACCGATTTACTATTCGCTTCAGATTTTGTATCACTATCATTAAAGCTCAAGGGGAAACACTGGAACGAAATAGGTTTCAATTTACCTCAGTCAGTTTTCAGCCATGGTATATGTTGCAATATCTAGAGTGCGAACTTTTGACCTCTTTAGAATTGCAATACTGCCAAAATGTAATTGGAGAAAGAATGTCTTATATATGGAAAGTCTTCGCAAAATATTTACCGCATTGACCTCCATGTTTTGACGGGTATTTATTGATATTTGAATTTTTTTCAACTGTTGATCCTACTTCAGCCTTGGTTAAAACATGCACAAGGGTGAACAAAACTTGGTACTCAAAAGGTTAAAATATGAAATGCAAGGAACATACAATTTCATGCGACTATTTTTTTTTTTTTTTTGTGACTATACATGGCACAAGGCATATGAAAATCACGTGCTAAGGAACGAGACGCTTCATGTAAGTAATATATCAAATACACCTTCAAGAAAGGAATAATATATATACTGTACATCTCTTACTGAACGTATTTTGAATCTTTAATTATAAGAACGTGATCTTAAAATTCATTGCGGATCGCACGTACTGTGAAGTGCACGGGTACCGCTAGTAGCTCTTCATTTGAAATACTTGTGCTATACGTGGTCATGAAGTTTGTCTGATCCCGAGGACGTTAAACGTGAAATACCAAAGCTTTATGTTACGCGGCAACTGGCAGGTCGTGGCGCTAAGCAAGACACATGCGGCCAAGCGGGAGAGCGATAATCTGGCTCCGGGGCTCCTCCACCTCGTATCGACAGCGCCGAGTAATCTCTCGAGCAGTCTGCAGAGGTCTTAAAGGCAAATCGGGCAAGTGATTCTAACCGCACGATCTCTGCACCTAGGAGATATCCACTGTAACTGACATTAAATTCTGAAATAGCCCGCAGAAAGCCAATCCTTTCTCAGATAAGCTTTTGACAGAATCCTAATGACTTGGGGTTATGCCACAGCATTGAAGATCATCCTGGAGAATATTCAGGAGTTATGATGTCACTGTTTAAATTCAGCGGGATTTCGTAGCTCAGGCGGTAGTGTGCTGGCCTTCTGACCTCGAATTGGCAGGTTCGGTCCTAGCCCAGTGCGCTGGTATTTATGCTCCTACGCCTTAGTCCCGTTTCTATAGTGGTCTTGGATGAGACGAGGTGAATTTATATGGCATGTTTTTACAACCGTATACCCTTCCTGACACCAACGAGATGGCGATAGTGTTGGTGATTATTGTTTTAAGAGGAAGTACAAATAGGCAACCATCCTCCATATAACACTAATCAGAGAGAAAAAATGAAAGGGATCTGACATTTCGAAAAATGAAGATATCGGCCAAAGAAAGACAAGGGCCAGGAAGGGCGTGAAAATGAAAGACTCCCTAGCCTTCGCAATCTAATAGATTCTGGGTCTGAAAAGAACAAGAGTTGACCAAGGGACGTCGGATAGGATAAATAGAAGTGAGGAGCCTGGCACAAGTAAGTTGAAACAATGCTAGGATTCAGCTAAGGGACCCGTGGTTGCCAACCCACTCTCCAAAGTTAAGAGCCCCTGGGGCCTTTTTAGTTGTCTCTTACGACAGGCAAGGGCTACCGTGGGTGTTATTTTGACGCTCTCTCCCACAGGGGTACACCGACGAGGAGCTAATAAGCATTTAACATTTAGCATAACTTCATAGCATGTAAAGATATAGTCCATCCACAGATTCCATTAATTAGGAATCCGATGACCGATATTTCAATAACAGGGATACGAAACTGGCAAAACATATTTTTGTAAGGGAATATTAAGTCATCATCATTTTGCAGAGATCGTAATGAAATTCTGTCTGACGGAGTTGTAATTGAAAATGAAGCGGTCTCAAAATTCAGTTGCTGCCTGCGTTCTGTACACAAAAGTGTTGTTAAGCACTTAATATCCTTAGCGGAGTCACAATGCTTTTAAACAATTAAAATACATTTGAACTAATGCATTAACTTAAGATAATTCACAATATAAAATAGCACCTTAAGTAATGGAAACTTTCTCCCCAAATTCTCGAACGAACTTTTCTTTTACTCACTCAGAACACTTGGTTTACCGAGTTCTATAGCTGCAGTCGCTTAAGTGCGGCCAGTATCCAGTAATCGAGAGATAGTGGGTTCGAGCCCCACTGTCGGCAGTCCTGAAGATGGTTTTCCATGGTTTCCCATTTTCACACCAGGCTGTACGTTAATTAAGGCCACGGCCGCTTCGTTCCAATTCCTAGTCCTTTCCTATCCCATCATCGCCATAAAACTTATCTGTGTCAGTGCGACGTAAAGGAAATAGCAAAAAAAGAAACACTTGGTTTAGGCATGTTGGAATTCAACTATTTTGAGCTTTCGACAAAACGAACAAAAATCTTTAAGGGTGGAAGTGGGATGTCATAGCAGTAGCTATCTTCACGAAAGCAGCAAAAATGATGAGACAGCTTCCCATTGTGACATCCAGCAAAGGATTGGCTGGGAACGGGTTTAGGGTACATTTCAGTTTGTCTCCTGCAGTGCTTTAGAGTAAAATGGCCTGTTAAGAAAGAAAACCAATCATTCCAAAAGAAGCCGCGTAATTGTCGAGGGAAGGGTTTCAGTGTATAGTTAGGAATTATATATATATATATTTACAAGTTGCTTTACGTCGCACCGACACAGATAGGTCTTATGGTGTCGATGGAACAGGAAAGGGCTAGGAGTGGGAAGGAATCAAACATGGCCTTAATTAAGGTACAGATCCATCATTTGCCTGGTGTGAAAATGGGACACCACACAAAACCATTTTCAGGGCTGCCGACAGTGGGGTTTGAACCCACTATCTCCCGAATACTGGATACCGGCCGCACTTAAGCGACTGCAGTTGTAGAGCTCGATGAATCAAATATTAATGGCGTATATGAACTGTTGGTTATTTCAGCTTGACTGATGATTATGGGTTTAAAATTCCCCGAAATGTGACAAAATATTACTTTAACAGAGATTTAAAGGTAAATATGACCAAGAGACTTACATATGTAAAAATATGACGTTACTGATTGTACCAAAAATATGATATTTCATATGAATCCCTTCCTCAGTTATAAGTTATCGATCCTGATTTGCAGTGCTGAAGGATGTACACTGAAGGTTTCTGCAGGCCTTTGAAATGAGGAGTGACTGTTCAAAAGGATCTAATTTCATTCTAAGACAGTTGTGGAGAAACGCAAGGAAACGTATAATAAAAGACACATGGAACGTACCCATGGACGAGTATGGTACTTCTTTTAAGGAATTACATCTTTCTGGTCTGGATTGGTTATGGCATTTGATAATATTCAACTACTGCAATACATATGGACGAAATACTTAAAAAAAAAAAAACAGAAAAAAAAAATGAAATGGAACACCTTTTGAAAAGACGCTCTACAAATGTGAATGTATAGCAGAATATTAAAGTACTGCGAGTGTATAATGGACTAGTATAACTTACCCATGGGTAAAAAGTGGAAATATCTAGCTCGATTAGTAGGTGTTATTATTATTATTATTATTATTATTATTATTATTATTATTATTATTATTATTATTATTATTATTATTATTATTATTTCGACTTGTGACGTGTGGCTATATTCGCTGGTATTTCGATTCATGAAGTTGTTTACGTCTATTATTATTATTATTATTATTATTATTATTATTATTATTATTTCGACTTGTGGCGTGTGGCTATATTCGCTGGTATTTCGATTCATGAAGTTGTTTACGTCTATTATTATTATTATTATTATTATTATTATTATTATTATTATTATTATTATTATTATTATTATTATTATTATTATTATTATTATTATTATTATTATTATTATTATTATTATTATTATTATTATTATTATTATTATTTTGGCTTGTGACGTGTGGCTATATTCGCTGGTATTTCGATTCGTGAAGTTGCTTACGTCTATTATTATTATTATTATTATTATTATTATTATTATTATTATTATTATTATTATTATGATTATTATTATCTACATAGTTATGTGCGACAGGTTATCAGTACGGACTTTATTTGGTATAAATCGCGGTGGAGTATCCAGTATTCGGGAGATAGTAGGTTCGAACCCAACTGTCGGTAGCCCTGAAAATGGTTTTTCGTGGTTTCCCATTTTCACACCAGGCAAATGCTGGGGCTGTACCTTAATTAAGGCCACGGCCGCTTCCTTCCCACTCCTAGCCCTTTCCCGTCCCATCGTCGCCATAAAACCTATCTGTGTCAGTGCGACGTAAAGCAACTAGCAAAAAAAAAAAAAAAAAATCGTTTATTATTTGTGTGTTGTATGATCTGTCTTGTGTAACAGAACGTGTGAGGTAAGGTCACGAATCTTCTGCTGTATGTTTATAAATACGACTTTATTTAATGTAAGACCACGTAATTAACAGTATATAATTTATTATTACCTGTAAATATGATGTATACATACGATATAATGTTGTGCAGCACAGGGCGAGAGTCTTGAACAACGCACCTTTGTCCTAATGTTACTCGAGTTTTAAAGAATGTTCTATTCATTTGTACATAGGTTATTGGAGACTCGAGAAGATACGAGAAATCATGTTGTATTACACTTTTCTGGGCCGGGCTGAGTGGCTCAGACGGTTGAGGCGCTGGCCTTCTGACCCCAACTTGGCAGGTTCGATCCTGGCTCAGTCCGGTGGTATTTGAAGGTGCTTAAATACGTCAGCCTCGTGTCGGTAGATTTACCGGCACGTAAAAGAACTCCTGCGGGACTAAATTCCGGCGCCTCGGCGTCTCCGAAGACCGAAAAGGTAGTTAGTGGGACGTAAAGCAAATAGCATTATTATTATTATTGTTATTATTATTATTACACTTTTCTGGAAGGCTGGCCATACAAGGTATATAAAAGGACAGTCTTGGGTTGTTGAGTCGAGTTGTGAGTGAGAGTCGTTAGTCTAGTTAAGTATGTGGACTCATGAGGTGGTTTTACCGTTGAAGTGGTTATGTTGTTTTTACCACATGTGACCTTGTTTGTCAAGTGTTCCGTAGTTGGTTGACATGCTAATGTGGCAGTCGATTGAGTTCAAGATGGTGGTTCATTTGATGTGCAATTTGTAAATAAAACAGTATACACAATTGACATAATCTCGTGTGTCCGTCTTTGTGAATGGGATAAAAGTTCCTATAAGTAGATTACGTCACCGAAGAGGAGGTATTCCGTCTGGTGCGAAATACTGGGAAGTTTTAACCTTTACAGGAAAGCAGTCTATTTCCGCAACATCTTCCGAAATGATAAGCTGATTCAACTGAGCATAGAAGGCAAGGAAGATGGGTGACATGGAAGTTGGTGGAACAATTATCCAGGTAGCGGAATACGTCGTTTGGCATCAACGATACGGAAACGCAAAATAAGACAAATTGAACATCGTATAATGTGGCATATGTCGAGAGATACTAGGTGATTGATTTTTATAATTGGAAACAGTGTAATTGTTCAAAGCACAATGGGACAGATTTTGATATGTATTTAATTTCCATGCAAACTTCGTGTTTTATGCTATCCTCTCAATTTAGGTTTTCTGCCTGAGAAGAATGACGATATCTATAATTGCTGTTGTTTTGATTTCTACGTTAAAGAACACGATGTTTTGTTGCTTTACATTCATGTATTTCTATGTTTTGATTTCCTTGTCCCATTCTCCAAGTAGAACCCATGAGTCACAGAAATAGTACCATTTCCGGGTAATCTATGTAGCGTGAAGCAATGGGTAACTGAAATCCTCCATTCTACCCTAGTTCCTTGTGTCCAGTTTTAGATACGTTGTTTTGATGAAGAATAAAATATACATTACCAAGTGAGTAATATCCACCTATTACATTTTCACTATCACCTATATATGGAAGTGTAAAATCTGGCCTTCTGAATTCATGTTAGCGAAGTCGATCTCTGCTCATTTCGGTGGTACTTGAAGGTGCTCGTACGTGAGAGGTGTCACAATGCTGTTGCACAATTAAAACACATTTGAACTAATGCCTAACTTCAGGCACTTTAAAATATAAAATAGCACTTTATGTAATGAAAACCTTCTCCACAAAATCTCGAAAATCTCTCGGAACACTTGGTTTAGGCATGTTGAAATTAAACAGATTCGAGCTTTCCACAAAACGAACAAAAGTCTTTAAGAGTGGAAGTGGGATGGCATAGCAAAGATAAATATCATGGGTGATTAGTTTGCGTATTTGAAACCAGAACATTGTTCAAAGCACAATGGGAAAGATTTTCATAATTTTCATATCGCACCTTGGGAAGAAGAGGTCCACAATTGCAAAAATGATATTTCTGAGATAATCTCATTGTAAGATTTAATAAGGTCTAGTAAATTCAGTTTTTAATATATTTATATACTACATATGTCATATATTTTTATATATTTTAAAATAAATTTTTAAATTCCTTACAGTGCTATTATCTCAGAGGTATCATTTTTGCACATGTTGCCCTCTTCTTCCCAAGGTGCTATATTTCCCATGGAAACTTCGTGCTCCTCTGAATAACGTTTTCTGAACATTGCGACTGAAAAGAATGGCGATATCTATGGTTGTTGCTGTTTTGATATAACTTGCCTGCTGTAAGAGGCATCGGAAAGAGGCACATTCAGTATCTCTCAATACGCATGCATGAGTTGGCGACCATGGGGTCTTTCGCTGAGTCTGCAGTGCTTCTATTGACTTGCGCTGCCCTCCGCAAAATCATCCTCCATATCCGACGTTCGTGGTTAAACGCTTGTTCTCTTGCGATTTAACTGTATGAGATTTGCGAGGTCCCGGATGTCTTTAATTCTAATGCCCGTCCCTTTCTTTCGTCCAAATATTCCTTCATTGAAGGGTCGAAACACTTCCTTCATCACTCTGATTATCGTTAAAAGGGGATGGTTGCCCGTTGTACTTCCCCAATCACCACAGTCATAACCTACGTGTTCAATAGTCTGCCTATTCCTGGGGTTCTGCACTTATCAGTTGTATCATTGTACGTTTCCTACACTACTTAGTGCGACCCACTCTTTATTGGAAAACAATCGTAAAGCTGGAGGTTACTCCGAAGAGTTGACCGTTGTTAATCCTTAAATCTGAGACTTCTTTATCGGCGTATTCATGGCTACGTTCTGACGAAAGTGCTTAATGGACGTTTCTTGTTTCCAGTGCATTATCTAAATTCATCTGGAATTATTTTCAGCTATCCCATAACAGTCTTCACTCAAGCAAAGGAACCTAATCTGCGTTATAAATAGCTGCAAACAAGGCGTGCTCAATAAACTGTTGCTGGAAGTAGTTCCGTAGAGTGACGGTCTGTTCAATGCAGAGTTGAATGATGATGAATATTAATATTTCATTGAAAATGAAAATCCTCAGCCTGTTTCCAGTCATTTGACCGTGTCAGAAATGGAATGATTGAAGCCCCCATCCAGCGGCGAGGATAAGAATTGTGTCGGCTGTCGAAGCCTGTCACATTCCTCTGGGGTAATGATTAACGGTTGACAGATGAAATAAAATAATATTGGAGAGCGTCGCTGGAATTAAAGATGACAGGAAAACCGGAGCACCCGGAGAAAAACCTTTCCCTCCTCCGCTTTGTCCAGCACAAATCTCACATGGAGTGCCCGGGATTTGAACCACGGGACCCAGCGGTGAAAGGCCGGCGCTGGCGCCTGAGCCCCGGAGGATCATCATCATCATTACAATTATTATTGTTCCGGGGTTATCTGTGGAACGCCGAGGTGAAAGAAGGTGCTGGTGGGAATGGTTCTATCTGCGATAGTCAAAGATTACTTTAAAACTTCAAAATAAAGGTTATATTTCGTTTCAGATATTAAATTTCAACAAACAATAAGCTTTCATGTACAGAGGTAGTTTGTACAAAACAGAAAAACCAGGAATGGTAATTTACAATTTTGAGCTTCAAGTTCATAATTTACAAAGGTCCCAGCATCGCTAATGTTGCGTTTAGTTAGATAGACAAGGAGAGATATCTCCCAAAACACAATTTTCAAGAGCATTTTGCTCCAACAGGTACAAATTATGGCCTTCCAAAGGCACCATTCCATGTTACACCAATATCTATTACATTAGAAGAAAAGAGCTTACATGCTCTACAATTTCTACCAAGGAGACTGCGCTCCCTAACTCTTACGGCCTACTCAAGGCAACCATTAAGTATAACAAGACGGAAAAGAGCGTCTTTCTTCAATAAAATTACACCCTGAGGCCGCCCTAGGCATAACCTACAATTTACAATACCATATTCATTTTACGCAGGGGTATCTACTCGGCCTTCGTGAAAAAGAACAGGTTAAATTACTGGCCCAAGCACAAACATGTATGGAGGCGTACACTTGCACTCCTCGAAATCAGAAATTAAAACCTTACTTGAGCTTGTGGCCATATGATGCAGAGGCTAACCCCACACTACTGAGGTGACTAGAAGGACAATTTAATTTACGTTTTACAAGAGAAAAACAGTTACAAAACCATAGTCACCTCAAGATTAACTGAAGGGAAATCGAGAGGGTAACGCACTCTCTATCCCCAGTTTTCAGTTAAGTGCCTTTGACTTACATGAACTATTACATGAGCAGAAAGAAAGGTTTACCTTTTAGAAAATGTACGGTTACGTTACTAAAGATATGGAACTTTCCCCTCGGGTTGACTTGCGGAGATAACTACTGAGTTAGGAAATGGTGGCCATTATCTTAGCTGATGTTCTGCATGCCGATGAACGAGGCCCCCGCCTCCTGTCTTAACACACGCACTCAAGAAGACAAATTATTTCGAAAAGCGACAGCTTTTATACCGGAGAGGAAGCTTCGAGAAGCCTCTGGACTAAATTCGGACACACCCTCTCATTTCTATTGCATAGACAAAAAGTTACAAGAAGCCTATGATTGGCTGAAAAATAAATACAGAAAGTCTGTGATTCCGGAGCTGGCGGGATGAGAAGGAAGTGTTGCAAACCTTGAAGTATCAAAAATAAGGAAGGTCAATTCAGTTCAGAAAACCTATAAACTCAAAACTTATTTAAATGTCTAGTTATTTCACTTTGCACCAGAGTACATGACCTCAGTTCTTTAATGGAGACATCTATGGAAAAAAGTCCAAATTTCTTGAAATAGTTGTTGCAACAGCGATACACCAAAACAAAACAAAGAAATCCAGTGAGTTTAGGAAACTTGAAAATAAGATATTACTCTATCGTTTTAGTAGTGACATCTTTTGACCAACGTCCCAACTTCTTGTACTAGATGTTTCAATTTTTATATGATATATAGAGTTCTTCAAGGCGCTTCATTTAAATGCACGGGGTTGAGGTGTACCTCCCGGTACAATTATTATTATTATTATTATTATTATTATTATTATTATTATTATTATTATTATTATTATTATTATTATCCGAGCTAAAGTCTGCAGAAACGAGAAATTATTGTGAAGTAATGAAATAATTTCATTGGCATAATTCCAATGTCTATGCTCACTAACTCACTAACTCAACAAGCAAGACGTTTGCCATTTCCAAGATTTTTACATAATTGACAAAAATGGAGGTGTTCGCTATAAGAAGCCGATAATTTTCTCCTTGTCAGGGATATGAACCACGCTGGCTTCAGCTTAATCCCTGCTATGGCGAGAGCTTGTGGTGGATAGCACGTTGATCTACGTGACATGTTTTTACATGAAAGCCGGAGAGAAGGTTCTGGGATTAGTTTGCTATTGGTTGAGCTCAGTCTAACCGAGTAGGCTCTACAAGGAGGAATATGCAAATAGTCTCGTGAATGACAAATCCTCCAGGCGTAGGCGATGTCATGGTTGACGTATAAGATAATAATGGAAAACTGAGAAAATAATGGAACTGCTTTGTAATCCCGACCAGTCGCAGCAGTGCGGGCGTGCATGGACAGCGCGTGAAAGAAATGAACTCTCATATTTCACTCCGAGAGAAGGAGTCAAGAAAAATTCATGGCATGCATGTATCATCTCACCACACACACACACACTCGGAGTAATATGCTGAGAGGAATTAACGAGCTCAAGTTTACGTGTTAGCACTGGTGCCTTAGAGTAGCAGGTCAGGTAGTTTTGCCGTAATTGAAAACATGTGCTAGTTTTTATTTGTCTATTTCAAAGTTCTTAAAAATTCCTGAAAATAGCTTCATTTAGTCAGCAGAAATAAGTTATTCGAAGGCCACTGGACATTTTCGAAGCTTTTGATACAGATGATTATAACTGTAATTCAATTAGGTTGTGTTACGTAACTCGAATGTAACAGGTTATCCTCGTGTGGGTGGCGCGGGGTGGGGGTTAGAACAACACCCACGGCATCCCCTACCTGTCGTAAGAAGATACTAAAACGGGACCCACGGGCTCTTAACTTGAGAGCGTGGGTAGGTAACAACGGAGCTCTTAGCTGAGTCCTGCCACTGCTTCCAATTACTTGTGCCACGCTCCTTATTTTCATCTATCCTATCCAAACTCCCTTGGTCAATTCTTGATCTTCTCCGATCCCAACGGTATGAGGTTGCGAGGCGTTGGGAGTCTATTTCACGCCCTTAGTGGCCCTTGTCTTCATTCGGCCTATATTTTCATTTTTCGAAGAGTCGGATCCCTTCCACTTTTCTCTCTGATTAATGTTATATAGAGGATGGTGGCCTACTTGTACTTCCACTTAAAACAATAATCACCACCACCACTGGGAGCAGGTTGTGGAGCATGACGTCAAGGTATTGTTTAACCTCACTAATATCAAAAAATCTTTCTGTTGAGCGAATTACAGTAATAATCTTTTATTACCGTTTATTATTATTATTATTATTATTATTATTATTATTATTATTATTATTATTATTATTATTATTATTATTATTATGCAGCTGTTGCCATTCCTCCCCAGGTACTGCCACCTTGACGAAGGCAATATGGCATTGCCGGGTGTTTTGGGGGGCTTGCGTGCTCAAATGACCCTTAGAGCTATGCCAGCGGGAACAGCTCCTGATAGGGCCACCCAAGCTGGACAGGTCTAAAGAGATGGGCCAGACCAAGAGCAGTACCCTGGTCCTCCAGGTTTGAAGGTTGGGCGTGCGGTCAAGAACCCTACCCTGAAAAAAGAAACCTCTCGTTACGGAACCAAAGGACAAAGGAAACCGGACGGATGTAATGAATAAACAACCCTGGCAACAGAAACGGCATATGAATTGGTGAGGATATGAGACGGATGGGAGTTAGAAGATGGAGAACCAGAGCAGTCAACAGAGAAGAGTGGGTGGAGATAGTCCAGGAGGCCAAGGGCCTACAGGGTTTGTAGCGCCAAGGAGTAAGTAAGTAGTAAGTTGTCGCCATTAAGTTACTGGTCACTTTTGATCAGTATAAGTTATTATTAACCTTGAATTAATACGAGGTGGTGGTGGTGAATATATAGCCTATTTTTAGAGCAGGTGCCACTGGGAAACTATGCTCTATTAACACTAATCAGGGGAGGAAATGGAAGTGGTCTGGCATTTCAAAGAATGAAGGTATCGCCAAGATAAAGCGAAGAGTCACAATCGCGGGTGGTGGGGGTCGGAGGGGGGGGGGGTAGAGGGAATAAAGAACTCTTTTACAATTTGCTTTAGTCGCACCGACACATATAGGACTTATGGCGACGACGGGATAGGATAGGGCAAGGGGTGGGAAGTGGCCTTGGCCTTGATTAAGGTACATTCCCAGCATTTGCCTGTTGTGAAAATGGGAAATAATAAAAAAACCCTCTTCAGAGCTGCCGGCAATGGGGTTTGAACCCACTATCTCCCCAATGCAACCAAACAGCTACGTGACTCAAACCACACAGCTACTCGCTCGGTATGAAATACTTAGTAGGCCTCACAAACATGATACTGTCGGTGTCGGAAGGGAACGAGATTTGACCAAGTGAGGTCAGATAGGCAAAATCATATTCAGGAAACTAGCAAGAAGCAATATCTCACTTATTTTGGACCTCGCGACCACCAGCGCACACTCCGAAGTTAAGAGCCTCTGAGGTCCACTTTTAGACCGGCTGGGATTACTGTGGATGTATTCTACCGCACCCACCCACAGGACGTTCAGTAATCTGATACTTCAGAAACGGCTGGAAACGGAACCTCACCAGGGTGACGGCGTAACCTTCAAAGTGGCCCGCCCCTCCCCTTCCGGGAAGGGAATGAAAACTTAAAAAAAAAAAAAACGGAAGGATTTACTAAGTATGACAATTTCATCAGGTAATGCTACAAAGGAGAAGGATATCAACGTAATGTCTTGGTTTACCTGAAAGAATATGAGTTCGATTCTCATTAGGTCGTCGAAAATAATTAAAAACGAGATTTTCAATTTAGGAGAATTACATGGCCGTGGGTTCGACTCATCCTTCATCAGCACTGAGTACCGAGTTAATTTCTGTGACCAAAGGCAGTCGGGTATAGATCTAACCACTCCGTTCGCTCAGTGCCGAAATTCTGGAAGGATTTTAGAGGATGTACCACTGGGAAACTATGATCTATTAACACTAATCAGAGGAGGAAATGGAAGTGGTCTGACATTTCAATGAATGAAGGTATCGTCAAGACAATCAATCAATCAATCAATCAATCAATCAATCAATCAATCAATCAATCAATCAATCAATCAATCAATCAATCAATCAATCAATCAATCAATCAATCAATCAATCAATCAATCAATCAATCAATCAATCAATCAATCAATCAATCACTGCTGATCTGCAGGCGCCCAGGTGGTAGATTCTCTATCTATTGTTTTCCTAGCCTTTTCTTAAATGATTTCAAAGAAACTGGAAAAAATTATTGAACATCTCCCTTGGTAAGTTATTCCAATCCCTTCCCCTTCCTATAAATGATTATTTGCCCCAATTTGTCTTCTTGAATTCCAGCTTTATTTTCATATTGTGATCTTTCCTACTTTTAAGGACACGAGTCAAACTTATTCGTCTACTAATGTCATTGCACGCCATCTCTCCGCTGACAGCTCGGAACATAGCACTTACCCGAGCAGCTAATCTTCTTTCTCCCCAGTCTTCCCAGCCCAAACTTTGCAACATTTTTGTAACGCTACTCTTTTGTCGGGAATTACCGACAACAATAATAGATTTCTTAGTGGGAATTTCGAAGCGATGGGGCGAAGCAAGAATGAACTTTTTTTCTTTTAGCGTATGGCTTTTAGTGCCGGGAGTGTCTGAAGATACGTTTCGCTCACCAGTTCTGTAGCTGCGTTTTCTGGTATACCCCATGGGAGTGAGCTACATGTACCTGTGTGTTAGGTTGTTATCTGTAGGTATAGGTGTAATTGTACAGGTAGGAACGGGAAGGCAGCTGCTTTGGCTTTGAAAACGGCACCCTCGGAGCATTTGAATGGAGTTAGAATGGGAAACCACGGAAAAACTATTTCAAAGGTGGCCGACGGGGAATTTCAACCGATCAGTCTCCCTAGTGCAGAGCTAGCAACCATAACTGGCAGTGCCGCAATGCACTGAGCTAACCCTCGAAGAGAACGAATTTGTCCTCTTGAATTCCAGCTTTATCTTCATATTGTGATCTTTCCTACTTTTAAAGACACCACTCGAACTTATTCGTCTACTGATGTCATTCCACGCTATCTCTCCACTGACAGCTCGGAACATACCACTTAGTCGAGCAGTTCGCCTCCTTTCTCCCAAGTCTTCCCAGCCCAAACTTTGCAACATTTCTGTAACGCTACTCTTTTGTTGCAAATCATCCAGAACAAATCGAGCTGTTTTCTTTGGATTTTTCCAGTTCTTGAATCAAGTAATCCTGGTGAGTGTCCCATACGCTGGAACCATACTCTAGTTGGGGTGTTACCAGATACTTTTATGTTCTCTCCTTTACATCCTTACTACAACACTAAATACCCCATAACCATGTGCAGAGATCTGTACCCTTTATTTACAATCATATTTATGTGATTATCCCCAATGGAGATCGTTCTTTATATTAATACCTATGAACTTATAATAATCCCCAAAAGGAACTTTCACCCCCATTAATGCAGTAATTAAAACTGAGAGGAATTTTCCTACTAGTCAAACTCACAGCCTGACTTTTAATTCCGTTTATCATCATACCATTGCCTACTGTCCATCTCACAACATTATCAAGGTCATTTTTCAGATGCTCACAATCTTGTAACTTATTTATTACTCTGTACAGAATAACATCATCTACAAAAAGCCGTATCTGTGATTCCACTTCGTTACTCACATCATTGATATATATTAGAGAACATAAAGGTCCAATAATACTACCTTGAAGTTTGCCCACATGCATTTAGTTACTTATTAGATTGCATAGACCATTTTCACACAAGACTCGCAAAATATTCAGCCAGAAAGAATTTCCCTGAGGTTAAAGTAAATATTATCAGTTACTACTAATCTTATATTTCTGTTACTAACTGTTACTTACTGTTGCTAACTGCTACGATTCCCACTGATTCTGCTGAATACATTTTGACCAATCCTGTTTTTTGGCAGAACCCATTTGTTATTTCCACTGTCCAGAATTTGCTTACACCTGTGGATGAAGTGACTGTTGAACTATTAAAGGAATATTAGTTGTAGAGTAGTACTTGTAAGAAGATCACGAGTTTTTCAAGATTTCTTCAACTCTGTACTTTTAAAACGCAATGCTCTTATACAGACAATCTGCAATTCGACGACATTGTTTTCTTTCTTATTCTGCGGTGGTGTGCTGGTGATTATTATTGTTTTAAGAGGAAGTACAACTAGGCAACCATTTTCTATATAACGCTAATGAGACAGGAAAAGTGTAAGAGATGTGATACTTCGAAAAATGAAGGTATCGGCCAAAGAAAGGCAAGGGCCACGATGGGCGGGAAAGTGAAATACTCTCTAGGCCTCACATCCTAATGCCGTCCGGGTTGGAAAAAAACACGAGTTGACCAAGGGAGGTCGGATGGGATAGATGAAAGCGAGGATTCTGACACAAGTAAGTGGAAGCAATGCCAGGACTCAGCTAAAGGCACCATGGTCGCCAACCCACGATCCTAAGTTGAGAGGCCCTGGATCCCCTTTTAGTCACCTCTTATGATGGGAAAAGGATATCGTGGATGCTATTCTTCCGTCCCCACCCACTGGGGGCTGGTGGTTGTGATTTTGGATGCCGAGGCAGGAAGGCTGTCTAGAGAGTAAGAGAATTGAAAATTCAGGAGGTTGCGATAGGAAGGAAATAAATAGAAATGAACAAAAAGAGCACAGACACCTCACAGGCAATTCGGGGACTACCTTGTTAGTTTGGCTGTGCACCGAGGCCAATTTAGCATGGGTAAACCCGAGGTGGCTCAGCCTTCGGGATCAACAAGCACACAAGACCCCACACTGACGTCGAGCCTTGGTGTCCCTAAATGTATGTTCAGTCTTTAGCCCTAAGGCTGGTTGGATCCTCAACAGCTCCGCCATCAGCTGTCATACATGGCCTAGGCATCACTGAAGAGGCGTACTAGGGAAATGAGGAGCGAAGTAGTTTCTCGTTGCTTTCCTCACATAGATTATATCTAATATATTTTTTATTTCATAACTGATTTTCTGTTTCTGTGAGGTACTTTAAGTTTGATCCACATTTGAAAGTCATAGGTAATCAAAATATGAACTTGCTCTCATTTTGCACATTTACTACAGTCTTTAATTGGTGGTGCTATCCGTCACTTGGTGCTTATGATATTTGCTCATATGGTTGCTGCGGAGTGAGTAACGAGATATTATTTGACGTTTTTATATGAATCTTTATGTAACAGTATTTTTGATAATGTTTTGGCGTTCATTCGTTGTTATTAAGCTAAATGTCGAAGCGTTTTGATTCTGTTTTGCTAATCTGTGACTTTACAGAGAAGTGTTGATAGCATATTATTGTAACAAATCTTAAGGTTAGGGAACGCTCATTATCTGTACGCCCGGTGCTTGTATGACACAGTTTACGTACAGTATTATTAATCTCAATTTAATAGTACAGACTTGGCAGACCATAATCTGGTAAGGAAAATCAAACTAACAAATCGCAAAGCTTGTTAACAACATCATATTTCATACTATGATATGGAGACGGAATTCGTGAAAGCAAGGAAAGGGGCAGCAGATTCTACGAGTGTTGTAGATCAAATGGAAAACCATGATCTCCCAGTTCTCACTGCAGCAAGCACTACATAAAACTCAATGCGCACATAAGTCAATCTCATCTTGATATCCATCGCAAAATAATAGTACAGAGACAGCCTACCACAAACCACTCTGCCGCTTCACAAGACGACGAAATCTACAATCATGAAGAATTTCGCCCTCAGAATGAGAGTAGAAAACCGGTGGAAACAAAAGACGAATATAAGAAGAGATTGTATGAGTGGACCTGTAAGTTTTCTTATGGAATGAGCACAGATCAGTTCGATAAGTCTGTCGATGAATTCGCTAATTTTTTAGCCGAAGCCATAGATCTCCTACCAAGTCCTAAACACCCGATCAAAAATAATTTGAGGCCAGGAAAATGAAGATCCGGGGGATAGTGAGTTCGAATCCGACTGTCTTCAGCCCTGAAGATGATTTTCCGTGATTTCCCATTTTCACACGAGACAGTTGCTAGGGATGTACCTTAATTAAGGCCACGGTCGCTTCCTTCCTACTCCTAGGCCTTTCCTATCCCATCATCGCCATAAGACCTATTTGTGTCGGTGCGACGTAAAGCCACTAGAAAAAAAAGGAAAAAAAAGAAAGAAAGAAAAATGAAGAGAGGGGCAAAGCTAGAGAAAACTTACAAGCGACACTCAAATCCGCAGAGGGAAACAAATATAGATAAAGAAAAGAGATGTAATAAGTACCGGTAACAAAAAAAGCCGCATTTCTATTACAACTAGCGAAGGAAAGCCTTCAGAAAAGCTCTGAACGACCAAGCGACTCACTTTATGGCTGGGATTTTAGACTTTATTTGAGTAAATGAATGATTACCTTTCATATGTGACAAATATTACAGTGATATTTCGTGGATCAGTAGCGTTCACGTAACCCAACTATCATAGCTAACGTTGCTGCCATAATGTTACAGACTGGGCATGTTCCATTAGTGTTCACAAAGGCGCGCACCAATTTGTTACCTGAAAATTGATATCCAACAAAACTGTCTAACTGGAGGCCAATCATTCCTTCGTCGTTTCATTGAGAAGGTCTTTGACGTACGATTAGGGAATTAAATCCAATTTCGAGAGCATCAAAGAGGACTCATCAAATCACCTGGCACCATCATAAATACAGCTTTACTCAGATGTCTGTTAAACTCAGAAAAACACAACAAACAGGTTGTTACTCTAGTTTTCCTAGACATAAGCAAGGCTTTCGACAACGAGGGACATTTACGCTTAAGGAAAACGTTAGCTACGTTAACTGCGCCAAGCAAGCTGGACAACACAATTTGCAAGCTTCAGGAGAATAATACAAATCAGATCCGGGCCAATTTCAAGAAAAGTAATTCCATTAAATTACACCGTGGTGTAATGCAGGGATCTCCATTGTCACTAGTTTTATACAATCTCACAACAGATCACATTTTTTGAGAAATCGGTGAAAAGGAACTATGCGACATGCATGGTTCTCTTGAAATGAAATGTCGTATGGCTTTTAGTGCCGGGATATCCCAGGACGGGTTCGGCTCGCCAGGTGCAGGTCTTTCTATTTGACACCGGTAGGCGACCTGCGCGTCGTGATGAGGATGAAATGATGATGAAGACAACACATACATCCAGCCCCCGTGCCAGTGGAATTAACCAATTAAGGTTAAAATCCCCGACCCTGCCGGGAATCGAATCCGGGACCCTCTGTACCGAAGGCCAGTACGCTGACCGTTCAGCCAACGAGTCGGACATGGTTCTCTTGCCAACGTACTTCAACCCCCAACAATGTTGGGTTTCGCAGATGATACGGTTATTGTAGGAAAAATCGAGACTCTGCAGTAGAACTGATGAAACTAGCTTTACAAAGGTTTCATGAACTTGGTCTAACAGTAAACCCTGAAAAATTTGAAGTTATTAATATAAATAGAGGAGAAATACACGAAGCGCTCATTGCAGTCGAAGAAGCTACCGAGATTAAAGGTATTTGGAGAAACGAATGTGTCAACTACTAGGGGTAAATGATGCAGATACTATGTTATTTGATTCCAAGAAGACAACCACACTCCTACAGAAGATATCCGGATCAGAATTGTTCAATTCTCAATGGTTCAGTTTGTCCCACGTTGACTTACCAGTTCCTCTGCGTTCCTGCAGGTAAAATACCATGGTGGTTTCTGGAAGATACTGATAAACTTGTTAAGAGTACACTAAAGGAGACCTTATCCCTTCCTACTAACACTCCGGATTCTATGATTTAATCTGATGAACGGCACAAAGGGTTAGGTTTTTGAGTGCAAGCTGGGAAGCCTTGCTTCAGAATATAAACAGCTGAAATATTCTGAAACACAGGGGAACCAATATACTGAAGTCACTAGAGTAAATTAACAGATGTTTAACTCAGCTAAACGTAAATGATAAAACTGAGGATATGAATAACAGGCACGTTGAGTATGACACCAAGAAACTCAGAAATAAATTATGAGAATCTGAATTTGAGAAATGGTGCCAGTTGAGAAGCAAAGGTCAGGGAGTGTGTCCGTACAAGGAGTTCCCTCCTGCAAACCGTTCGGTTAGAAACCACGATGGCCTTTCTAGCACGGAGTGGAGAGATGCGCTGAAAATGGCATGTAACGTTGCACCTGTAAGAGTTGTACCGGGAAGGTCCTTTGATGGTAACCGCTGCAGAATATGCAGTGGGACTGAAACACTGCCTCACTTCTAGGGTTCTTGTGCCTTCGAAGAAGCTATTCGAAACACCAGCATCACAACATCAGGTCATCCATAGCACAGACGCTCCGTGAGAAAGAATTTCAAGTGCATGAGGAAGTGCATGGTATCGGAGTAACTGGCAGCACGAGGAGAGACATGACCGTCATTAAAGGGAAGAAAGGATATATATTAGACCCCACAGTAAGATTTGAAACTCACTCCGACCAACCAGACGAAAAAGACAGAGAAAGAAGTCTATCTACCTGCCTACAGTGCCGTTTTATAAGAATAAATACGAGCTGGACGACATAGACGACAGAGCTGATGAAGACCTTTAACTTCAGTTCCAAGTAGTTCATCGACTGGGGGCTGAAAGCACTCAGGGGTTCTCTTTTGATACTCAGACACCACTTGCATTCGCTAGACAGAGACATTATTAACTTTAATTCTTTTATTTTTGAATGAATTGTTTCTCCGAGTGGAGGAAGATTTTGAAAATCTATATATATAAAATAACTTGCCCTGACTGACTGACTGACTGACTGACTGACTGACTGACAGACTGACTGATTCATCATTGCCGAGCCAAAACTACTGGACATAAAGAAATGAAATTTTGGGCATATATTCATAATAAGATGTAGGTGCTCGCTAAGAGAGGATTTTTGGATATTCCGTCGTTAAGGGGGTGAAAAGGGGGGTGAAATTTTAAAATGACTAAATCTCTATCTCAAAACTTTACAGATGTAAAAATTGGTATTTAGAATCTTCTTTAAAAATAAGGAAATACTTTTTGTTTTTTGTTTTCAGAAAATCCTAATAGGAGGGGTGAAAAAGGGTGAAAAGGGGGTTGAATGCCTTTAATCAGGATACCGGTACTCTTATATCTCAGAAACTGAAGATATTACAAGACCTAAAAATTGGTACTTTTGATCTCTTTTGAAATAAAGAAACAGGTATTTCTTGTTTTTGGAAAATCCAATTAATGGGAGGGTGAAAATGGGGGTGAATTTTTAAAATGAGTGCATCAATATCTCAAAACTTTAAAAGTTTACAGGTGTAAAAATAGGTATGTAGAATCTTCATTAAAAATAAAGAAACGTGTATTTTTTGTTTTCGGAAAATCCCAATAGGAGGGGTGAAAAGGGGTGAAAAAGGGCTTGAATGCCTTTAATGAGGATACTTATATTTCAGAACCTGATGATATCACAGACCTGAATGTTGGTGTTTGGGACCTCCTTTACAAATAAAGAAACACGCATTTTTTTTTGGAAAATCCAATTAATTGGAATGGGGAAGGGTATGAATTTTTAAAATGAGTGTATCTATATCTCAATTTTTTTATAGATGTTTATAGTTTATAGATGTAAAAATTGGAATTTTGAATCGCCTTTAAAAATAAAGAAACACGTATTTTTTGTTTTCGGAAAATCCCAATAGGAAGGGTGGAAAAGAGTGAAAAAGTGGTTGAATGCCTTTAATGATGCTACTTATATTTCAGAACCTGAAGGTATTACAGACCTGAAAATTGGTATTTGAGATCTACTTTAAAAATAAAGAAACAGGTATTTTTTCGTTTTTGGAAAATCCAAATAATGGGGGTGAAAAGGGGGTGAATTTTTAAAATTAGTGTGTCTACATCTAAAATCTTTAAAAGTTTACAGATGTAAAAATTGGTATTTAGACTCTCCTTTAAAAATAAAGGAACACGTATGTTTTTGTTTTCTGTAAATCCCAATAGGAGGGGTGTAAAAGGGTGAGTAATGGGTTGAATGCCTTTAATGAGGATACATATATCTCAGAAACTGAAGATATTACAGAACTGAAAATTTGTAAATGGGATCTACTTTAAAAATCAAGAAACACGCATTTTTTGTTTTTGGAAAATCCAATTAATGGCTGTTAAACAGGAGTGAAAATTTGGGGTGAATTTTTTGAAAGACTATATCTACAGAATATCTGAGAAACGTGAAAAGTTACAGACGTAAAAAGTGGATATTTGGAATCTCCTGTAAATGTAAAGAAACATAGGTGATTTGTTTTTGGAAACTCCACTTAAGCGGAACTAAAAAGGGGTGAAATTTTAAAAAGAGAATTTCTACAGTATATCTCAAAAACGTAACATGTTTTTTATCTCTTAAAAATAAAGAAACGCGTATTTTTAGTTTTAGGTAATACCACTTGGGCGGAGGGGGGGTTAAAAGTGACTGAAAATGGTGTAAAATTCTTTTAATTAGGCTACTGATATCTCAAAAATGAAGATAATACAGACGTGAAATTTGATATTTGGAATCTGCTTTAAAAGTAAAGAAACACGTATTCTCGGAAAATCCAATGAAAGGGGGGGTGGGGGAAGGAATTGATAAATTAATTGACTTAATTGTATGAGAATACATGCATCTAATAAAAACTGAAGTTGTTACAGACCTGAAAATGGGTATTTGGATCTCCTTTAAAAACAAAGGAAAACGCGTTTTTTGGGGGTGGGGGAACAATCTTGGGGGGCGGGAGTGAAAAGGAGTTGAATTCCTTTCATGAGGACTCATAAAACAAAAACTGAAGAAGTTAGAGTCGTGATAATTGGTATTTAGAAGATCCTTTACTATTAAAGAAACAAGTATGTTTTGCCGGAAAATTCACTTAGGGGGGAGGGAGGAGTGTGAAAGGAAGTGAAATAAAGTGAATTATTTCTATGGGGATACTAATATATCAAACCTGAAGGTGATAGACGTGAACATTGGTGTTTGGAATCTCCTTTAAACATAAAGAAACACGCCTTCTTTTAATTTTTCTTTTTTTTGGGGGGGGGGGGAGTTAAAATAAACTTAACGGCGGTGGGGTGTAAAAGGAGGTGAGACCAACTGATTTTACTGTTCATAATGTACTTATCAGGAGCCTCCGTTGCTCGGGTGGCAGCGCGCCGGCCTCTCCCAGCTGGGTTCCGTGGTTCAAATCCCGGTCATTCCATGTGACATTCGTGCTGGACAAAACGGAGGCGGGACAGGATTTTTCTCCGGATACTCCGGTTTTCCCTGTCATCATTCATTCCAGAAACACTGTCCAATATTTCATTTCATTTGTCATTCATCGATCATTGCCCCAGAGGAGTGCTTCGGCAGCCGGCACAATTCCTATTGTCGCCGCTAGATGGGGCTTTATTCATTCCATTCCTGACCCTCTCGAATGACTGGAAACAGGCTGTAGATTTTCGATGTATTTATTCTGATCATAAACCGATCATTTTTAATCTTTCCTGGGTTCGTTTTCAATAGCCACCTTTTCCTTCGGAGAACGTTCTTAGATTACAGTAGATTCTCCTGGCATTTAAATAAAAATTTAAACACATTTGAAATAAACGATAGGAATGAGATTGATCGTCAAATTGTTCACCTCTATAATAAGGTCAATAATGCACGAGAGTATGTCATTCGTATCGCCAGAAATCCCGCACACTAGCCTACGCGCGACAATGTTGCTGGTCACATTGTCAACAATGACAATGGCAGCTGATGTAATTTACCGCCAAGTAGCGGTCTTGCATCTTGCTGTGGGGTCCAGAACATCTAATAATAATAATAATAATAATAATAATAATAATAATAATAATAATAATAATAATAATAATAATAATAATAATAATAATAATAATAATGCCGGGCTGAGTGGCTCAGACGGTTAAGGCGCTGGCCTTCTAACCCCAACTTGGCAGGTTCGATCCTGGTTCAGTCCGGTGGTATTTGAAGGTGCTCAAATAGGGCCTACGACAGCCCCGTGTCGGTAGATTTACTGGCACGTAAAAGAACTGCTGCGGGACTAAATTCCGGCACCTCGGCGTCTTCGAAGACCTTAAAAAGTAGTTAGTGGGAAGTAAATCAAATAACATTATTATTATTAATAATAATAATGTTCTGGACCGTCGCAAAATGTGTGGACCGCGCTGGAAACGGGTCCTGGACGGGTAATGACTAAGAATGCAGTCCGGCCGCGGTTTCAGTACCGCCAAGGCACCCAAGACGACACCACGCCGGATCTCCTCAAGGATTTGATCCATATTAGAAATGCTTATAGGAAAAGATGGCAAAGATTTAGGGACCCAACTGACCGGATGGAATACCTGGACCTAGCCCGGGAATTACGAAATCGATTGCTGGAAAGAAAGATTGAAAAATGGGAGGAAACTTGCCGTAATCTATTAGAAAACGAGTCAGGTCGCGTATTTTGGCGGATTCTCGCAGTAAACTAGTCAGATCGCGAATTTCTGCGGATTATATATCTTTTTTTTTCTATTTTGTTTTACGTCGCACCGACACAGATATGTCTTATGGCGACGATGGGAGAGGAAAGGTCTAGGAAGTGGAAGGAAGCGGACGTGGCCTTAATTAAGGTACAGCCCCGGCATTTGCCTGGTGTGAAAATGGGAAACCACGGAAAACCATCTTCAGGGCTGCCGACAGTGGGGCTCGAACCCACTATCTCCCGATTACTGGATACTGGCCGCATTTAAGCGACTGCAGCTATCGAGCTCGGTGATTATATATCTAAAACAATAAGCATTCAATTATAATTTCAGTATAATACCGTAGCGAAGCACGGGTGTCTTGCTAGTCTATATATATAAAATAAGAGTTTTGTCTGTACATTGCTCGGAATTTGAAAAGAATGGTATTTCTGTATCGGTCATGTCCACAGTAACAAGGAAATGCACTTTTTACTTTTCCGTAACTTCTGTCTATCTCTCTATCTGTATGTATGTACACGCATCACGAGAAAACGGCAGAAGAAAATTTAATGAAATTCGGTATGTAAAATAGGGCAATGAACCGCTACAATCTAGGCTATAAATAATTTTATCAACGCTGAGTGCAATGGTAGTTTAAGGGAAGGCCTAAAATTTAATTCTCAAATATTTTTATTATTAACGGTCCTGTCGATAAATACTATATAACTTAAGTTGTATAGAATTACTTTTCCGATAGTTTATGTCTTATACATTTTTACCGTACCGGCTATGATAACAGAGATATTTATGAATTTGTATTTTTGTTGCTAAGTCCATGTCAACGCCGAGCTACGAGAAAATAGGTTAACGGAATTTAATGAAAATCGGTGTACAGCGTTGGGGAATAAGATACTACAGTCAAAGCTGTAAACAGTTTTATTCATCCTGGATGAAATTGTACTTTAGGGGAAGGTGCCTAATAATTCATTTTTAAATACCTATGTTATTGCCCTATCGAAAAGTACTACATAACAAAAGTTATAGAGAATACAATTTCTGATCATTTGTTTGATTCAATGTTACCGTACCGACTATGGTACGAGTGGTATTTCAGAGTTGGAAGAAAACTAAATGTGAAGACCTACAATAACGAAAGCCCGTAACATTAATCAACAATAGCATTACATTGACCATTGTTTGTAGTGATGTTCTTTGTCTCCTATGCTGATACTCAACTCCGATAGATAGGATTACTGCTGAGTACCGAGTATAACAGCCTGACTGAATATTGGCGGGAAAGAGTTGGGGAGTTAGAAAACTTTCTTCTTTAAAATACCATTCCTCTGGTTCATACATTTTATGATACTGCTGGTACGTAACACAATGGTTCATCATAGTATTCCAGCTATTCGATCCCTACTCTGACGCGCTGTTTTGAATGGGCAGTGTGCACACGTAAGGCAGAGGCTCACTTATGACCTGGTCTACAATTACATATTTAGGCCTATTCCAAGTTATAGCACCACAATTCACTAAGTAACTAACTAACTCAAAATTCAACCCTGAAAAGAGCCGTTTCTTAAGAAAAGCTTCTTCCTCTTCACTTTTATTAAATTCTACATTTATTTTTTAATTCCAAATTAGCAGTACCTTTTACCAATTTATAGGTATTATCTGAGGAATAAAGAAATATTAAAGTTTTTAATTATTTTAGCATGTATAATTAAATTCACCCGTCATTGAATAGTGCACTAACCGTAAAGAATAACATACAGTTAAACCTATAGAAAAAATGTAAAAGAAACTAAATATATTAATATAACCCAACAATCTTTAAAATAAAATCGTTAGAATAGAAACCAGTCAAAACGGGTATACCACAAAGCGCAAGATTAGAAATGTTAAAACAAACAGCCGTCAATGGTATTTGACTACAAATATTCCCTATAAACCGAATGTCTTGAGAATCCTTTACATTATGAATTAATGAACCAGCACATATATAAAAAAAGAGCCTTAAATAATGCGTGTGTTAAAAGATGAAAAAAAAAGGCTAATTTAGGGAATCCTATAGCTAAAATTCTTATTATCAAACCTAATTGACTTAAAGTTTATTTTGGCCCTTTTAGTAAAGATTCAAACGTTTCTTGTTCATTTATGATTACCCAAAGCACATGTGGAAGCCCCTATCTCTGGATCTATAATTTTGGCGGGCGTGTTGTTGAAGTTGGGGGATATGGATAGTTATTTTTTTAGAGTGATAATTTTCTATAACTCTTATTAGAGTGTAATGCCTTAGTAGATCTCCCGCACCTTCCAATATTTCCGCTTAATGAAATTTGATCAACACATTTCTTTAATTGGAAATAAATTTCAATAATATTATTAACAGTAATATACCTTTACTTTGGTTTCAATTAAAGGTAAATATGACTTGAAGGAAATATTTGTCTCCAAGTCAGATAGAGTTTTCCGCCGCCAGTGTAGTAAATTGAGATTTTCTGGCTCATCGGGTACTCCTAAGAAACAGATTAGTAAAAGGGCATAGTTTTTGCCCTGGTACTCTCCACTATTAGACCCCCTCCAAACCGAGAAAAGACAAATAGTGTTCACGGATCACAGCTGTTTGCGGCTTGGTCATTCCAGCTCTGGAACTTTGGACTGTTAGAACAGCAGCGTAGTATTGTTCGTTATAAGTGAGAAAATCTGTGGTTTTTCATTTGATAGAGTATTTCATATGAAATAATTGCCTTTAATCACGCCATTCCTACTGACGTCATTGTAATGACCTATGTTCATTTCAGTTGTTAAATCAATAAGACAGTCTTTCTGAGGATATAGCAAGGCAGGTGGGGAGTGAGTGTCTGCCATTATAATGAAAACTCACCAACCTGATTGTGACTGGTGTAGGCTAGTGGGCCTACCATTACAATGAAAATTTCCTAACCCAGTCTTCATATGAGAAAAGACGTTGGGTGACTTCACCGTCGTGTTTCTAGGGTAACGTTAAGAGCTATGCAATTTAATACAATCTTGATCACAACGTGTGCGCTACCTAACCTAGAATTCTGTATACAATATAGAATTCCGTAGCGAAGCACGGGTAAACGGGTACATCAGCTAGTATAGAAAAAGAAATAATGAGCAGCTAATGGGTTAAACGGATTCTTTATTGTACACTTCCGATAAACAGACACGTAATTAAATTGTGGAGCGAAAGGAAAAACAATGTTTTTTGTATATCCGAGTTTGAGTTCACAGGATATTTGATTCTGACAGGTCCCTTTCACACATCTGCTCGTGTTTCTGTGTAGTAGAGCAGTGGTTTGTTGTTTCTAATTTTACAGTCGCTGCAAAACATGGTCATATTTCTGTAGTAGGTCGCACAGAACAAGTTCTTAAAACCCGCTACTGCTGGTTTCAGTGATGAATGGCTGACAGTAACACGAGCTGACAGCTAGTTGGTCAGATGTCATCATGTCGGGACAGTTCTTTGTAGGTTTACAAATGGCACTAACATTTACCACCCCCACAACATGATTGATATATACTGCACCATCTGACTTAAACTGTCGTAAATGATAAAAAGCCTTTGTAATGGAAGAAAGAATATTTTATCAGCATAATTCTCGCTGTCAGTATCACATACCTCACTTTTTTGTCCTTAAAGTTGCTATCACTGTATAGCAGGAAGGAACGCGCGGGACTCAGGCCTGGACGAGCTACTTTAAAAAGTAGACAGCAAACTACTATGTTCAAAACCACTTGGGTTGTACAAAATTAAAGTGAAGTCAGATTGACACATTCTAACAAAAAACAGAAATCATGTCTTCTTTAACATGAACAAACCATTCAAGAGATAAATAACCACCAACAATACAAATCGGCACAAATCAATTGAACATAGGAATCATCAAGAAGTATACTCACGTAAAGAAGCTTTCACAAATTTCTAAGAACAATAGCACATTCCTTAAACATAAATTGAATTCTTTTGAATAATCTGATTAACTCATACTTACAGAATCTCTGTTCAAAAGGTGCTATTTCTATTCTTTGCAAAGTTCATTATTTCGTCCACACGCATTTCATTAATTGAATACTATCGAATCCCATGAGCAGTCTGGACCAGAAAGATGTAATGCCTTAAAAGTTCTATCATATTCGATCATGGATACGTATCATGTGCCTTCAATAATTATACTTTTCTTGAGTTTTCCTACAATTTTATTATGGTGAAAATAAAATGAGAACTGTTTACAAGATAGTAAAATTTAAAATGTCCATGGTCAAGATTCACCAACTGGCAGAAAGATTTGGTAGAATAAATAACTTATCTCAGTTAACTGATTCCTTTCGAGGATATGATTAATTCCAGTATTCATCAGTTACTTCTTCTCTTATTGTTCACATTAGAACAACAGTAAGGCCGGCCACAAGGATTTCTCCAAGGGATCGGATCTCAAATGTACATTACAGAAACGTAAATTAACATAGAAAGTACCACTTGTCACCAAGACAAGAATGGGTCACCACGTAAAGGAAAATTAATTAAACAGGTCACAATAAGGACGAGAATATTCAAAAATTTCACCAAGAATCCAGACAAAAACCAAATCATCAGGGACACGCCAACTCCAAAACAATTATCAATAATCATAACCAAGGGCATCAGTTGCCATGGAGACGACAAAACACACAGAAGCCACCGAAGTGACCAATCAGAGAGTAATAGCAACAATATGGTAACTCCAAGGCAGTAACGAAGAATCACAAGGAAAGAAAAAACAGCGAATGAAAATTAAAGAGAGAAAAAATAGCACAAAATACGAAGCTGAAATAGAGATTCCGATTCCTGGACAAAATCTCTGTGGTCGTTATAACATTAGTGGATGACACCCAATACGCATCTTAATACCATCCGAGATTAAATAGGTACCATTAATACAGTTTTATCAATCACAATTTCTTGTTTAAAAATAATCATGGTGTATAATTTCCCAGAAGAATGTAGTAAGCTTAACAGATTTCGAAATTATCATCCTCCTTTAGTAGGTTTTAATGGTATGCGTAAAATAGCTATTACATATTTATTTTACAAATTAAAAATAATTGACCTGAGGGTTGAACTAAGGTTGCAGAATTTCATAGAGGTCCCAAAGTCGAAATCATTTCCACTGAACAAATTAAATCCATGAGTCGTTTCTGATCAGCACCAGGATTTGTGGTTGGTAACTTACATGGAATCCATGGGGAAAATACTGACGCCTTGGGGTTAGTAATGCAGTTACTCACTCACGCTTACAGGATACCATAAATAAAGATGAGGACGTCCACCCACTAAATAAGAATCGAAGAACTGAGAGCATAAACCGTCGTACGAAATGCCTTATGACATTAAAACGTAGGCCGAAGCCATACACTCAAGCGACCACAAAACACATCCATATAGCGTCATGGCTAACAATCAACTTACTCTCAGCCAGCTAGGCCACACGAAGCAGAAGAACTCCAGATCCCGGCAAGAGTTCTGATTGGTAGGGGAGAAGACGAGCCTCCAGATAGACTCGCACTAAAGGTGACCCGACACGGGACCAGAAAAATAACTGAAGGCGAGTAGTACATATATAATACATTAAAGATAGAATATAACTCCAGGAACAGAGAGGATGCAAATGAATCTAAGCGACATAGAGCCGCACAGAAAATAGTAACGGAAAATAAATCGGAATTAAATTCCCAAAGGACATAGATTTCCAATGTGATACAGCCGGACCAAAAATGTAGTGGGAAGAGATCAAAACACGTCACCTCGGTGACAAGGGACACTGGATAGAATACACAGACACATTGATTGACTGAAGGTCGGTTTCATCAAACATCGTTAAGGATTTAACGCAACCTTAAACTGCATTAACGGGATTGTTAACAGAATGGCTGTTCCATCAACCTTTGTTAACGCTAACGCACCGTTAAAATCTCCGTTAATTTAACGTAGCACACTCGTCCCGTTAAGCTGCTTAACTTCGTGTTAAAATAAAAGTCTGGAAGAGATTTTGCGTTTGGTACTCAGATGGTCTATTTTTTAGATTACTTCAAATGCTGAGAGACATGAAGTTTCACTGAGAAGCAAGGACAGACTTGAACTCAGAGAAATTCAGTTTTTCCAGAGGTGAAGGTTATCTAAACCTGTCGTGAGGAAATTACTAGAAGAGATAGAGGAGAGTTTAGAATACCCTACAGGACGAAATTTGCCTGTCTCCAATGAAGCATTTGGTGATTGCACTGGGATATTTTACAACAGGTCATCCATATCGTAACTAGAAATACAAGTGTAGTGTTTTGTACAAGAGAGATAGGTACTCGTACATAAACTAATATTCCATTAACTTTTTCATATGTAAGAAACGTTTGTGCTGAAATATAGACTCGAATGAAGTGAGACCAAAATCAACATGCACAGGGTGGGTAAAATAAAACTAGCCCAGAAAATGTTTACAATAATACTGACGTGGGATTGACCCCTGTTAATTAACATCCGGAACATCACAGAAGGTGCTAAAAATGGCCACCATTGATGTCGATGCAGCGCTGTGCTGGATTTATCAAACTGTGAGACACTTGTAGTAGCAGAGTGATAGCAGCAATAGTGCTTTCAATGTTCTGCCGTAGCTCTTCAAGTGTGTGAGGGCTGTTGGAGTACACCACACCCTTCAATTTTCAAAATCACAGGGAGAGAGATCCAGTGATCGAGGTGGCCATTCGATTCTACTGCATCTGATGATTGTCTTCTCACCGAACACCTCATGCACTCATGACAAGGTTGTCGTGGCGGTGTGTACTGTTGCTCCGTCTTGCTGAAAATATCCATACATTCGTTCATCTTTTTCGAGTTGATCCACATACAGATTAAACAGTATCTGGACATACCAGTTAGCATTAACAGTTTTGTGAAAGCATCATGTTACGATGAGGACACCAGACATTGCACACTACACACCATTCTTGAGATAATGCAACGGCTTTGCGACTAAATGGCATATTCCAAGCTGCCAGTGGAGAGTAGACGAAAAAGTTTGAGAGGTGTTTTTAAAAGTAGGAGAGATCACAATACGAAGATAAAGTTGAAATTCAAGAGGGAAAATTGGGGTAAATATTCCTTTATGGGATGATGAGTTAGGGATTGGAATAATTTACCAAGGGGATGTTCAATAAATTTCTAATTTATTTGCAAATTATTGAAAAAGACTAAGTAAAGAACAGATAGGGAATCTGCCATCTGGGAGACTGCCCTAAATGCAGAGCAGTGCCGGATGGTTGATGACTGATTGAGTTACTTTAATTACTGTTTGTTTAATGATCATTCTGGCTACAGAGGTACCTAATACCGTCGGGGTCCGTAGATAACAAGAATTTACGAAGAGAGATCAGATAGGAAAGGTGAAACTGAAGAGCCTAGCACAAATAAGTGAAATCAATGCCAGAATCGGCTTTGAAATCAGCAGTTCGAGCCTCCCTGAGTCAGCTCTAAGTTCCATTTAGTTGTGTAAGGATGTTCTTTTTAATATTGTCCGACCAACCTCACCTTGACCACCTTTAGTTATTATAGTGTAATGCTTGCCAGGTGTACTGAGTTCTTAATTTCCCGTCCTCTCCATCCCCACATAGGACAATCTCATCTTCGGAGGATCAGGATTATTCAATTATCTCCCTTCTCCAACAACAAGCATTATGCAGGACTAATGAACTCTGCGTATTTGTGCAAATTAATAATCACTTCAATCATCTCTGTATGAATATATTTGGTCATGTAGGATGCTCATTGATAGGTTTTCCTCTTCGAAATCTAAAGCTTTAATTCGATTCTGCGGCTTTACAATTACCACCAACCGGCAATGGCGAATCTTTCATTTAATAAATTTGTACAATATGTGTTGTTGAAAATTCCTGCCGTCGATACCATCACAGTCACTGTCTATAATAATGCTGGGATTAAACATGGTTCACTTAATAAACTCATCAATTATATAATTTACATTGGTTATGAGCTGAAGGGCCATACACAGCGTGGAGTGACCGAAGGTATAAATTAAGCTTGGAACAATACGAATTTTTACGTAACACTGAAAAATTCAATGGGCTAATTAATACAAAAACTGATCAATGTATATAAAACATCCCAGGAGAGTTACGCTGGCAACATTGAACCAGTGATGTATAATTACTAGTTTGATTGAAGTTGCAGGTTCAGTTGAATTATATCGATTTTTATTTATTGATTACGGCTGACTAATTGTTCAATTATTAATCTAATTTACGTGGATTTAATATTCTGTAAATGACTATAATTCCCCAAATTTTGTAGTGGCTGAACGGAGTTTGTAAATAATATTTCGGTGGCTATTTTAGTCTGATAGAGAGGCGTACACACGATTCAAAATCCCAGCGGTTGAACCACAGACGCGTTCAGCCGCATAAATTACACTGTATTATGTCTAACCTGACAGCTTAACGAGAGAGTGAAAAAGAGAGATTTGTTACAAATGTTAGAGAGACAGAGAGCTGCGCAAGTGAAGTGGTAATACTACGCGCTCAGCGGAAATTGAAATAACTAGTGCCACAGACATGTTACGCCCTAATTCCCATTCTACCTTATTATATACAGGGCTGTATTCCATGGTATAAGCGGGTATATGCCGCAACCTTCTGCTTAACCTCATTCAGTTGAGAACACCTTATGAATTTTCGCATACACTTTCCGCTTTGCTTTATTGATTTTCTTTAATTTCCCTATTCTGCCACTGAGTTTTAACGTTCCTATTGAGCATCACGCTCATAATAATCATGAACGTTGTAACATGTGAACTATAAGTTGGTAGTAGCGATCTAACCCCGTGCGGTCGTTACGGGTATGGACGGCAGTCGTTGGTTACAGATGATACAAACACAGTTCAACCAAGGCCATCCTAGTTCAGCCCACCATGACTGACTTTAGACTTTAGAACAGTGGTATTCAAACTTTTTGGTTGGCGTGCCCCCAGAATTCAATTGTTTTATCTTCGTATCCCGAAGTACGAGTATATTAAAAAAAAAAAACAACCAAGAAACAAATGATTGTTGCTTGTCGTTGCTGGATGTCAAATAACACTAACTTGGCCTATAATAATAATAATAATAATAATAATAATAATAATAATAATAATAATAATAATAATAATAATAATAATAATAATAATGCAAAAGCAAAGTCATCTTCGTAAAGGCCATAAATGACCTTGGAGGGGTGGAAAGTAAAGGCTACCTTTCCTTCTTCTTCTTCCTGATACGTTTCTGGTAAAGGCTTCCACTATCCGTAAACTCGGCACGTCATGGGTTACAGTGGTTAGCAGGAATTAACCTGGTACTCATGTTTGGTGTAGGCTGAGTGAACCCCAGGGTCATGTACACCTCCGGAAGTGCAAATCTCGTTTCTAAAACTATTTCGATTTCTTGACGGGGAATCAAACCCACGTCCTTCCAAGTGAGCCAAGCAAGAATTTACCGCCTCGGCCAGGCAGCCCTTAATAATAATAATAATAATACATACATACATTATCATTATAGACTGTTATGCCTTTCAGCCTTCAGTCTGCAAGCCTCTGAGAATTTACTAAACGTCGCCACAATCCTCGATTTGCAACTAGTGTTGTGACCTCATTTAGTTCTATACCTCTTATCTTTAAATCGTTAGAAACCGAGTCTAACCATCGTCGTCTTGGTCTCCCTCTACTTCTCTTACCCTCCATAGCAGAGTGCATTATTCTCCTACGTAACCTATCCTCCTCCATTCGCCTCACATGACCCCACCACCGAAGCCGGTTTATGCGTACAGCTTCATCCATCGAGTTCATTCCTAAATCAGCCTTTATCTCCTCATTACGAGTACCCTCCTGCAATTGTTCCCATCTGTTTGTACCAGCAATCATTATTGCTACTTTCATGTCTCTTAATTCTAACTTATGAATAAGATATCCTGAGTCCACCCAAATTTCGCTCCCGTAAATCAAAGTTGGTCTGAAAACAGACCGATGTAAAGATAGTTCCTTCTGGGAGCTGACTGACTTCCTTCTTACAGAATACTGCTGATCGCAACTGCGAGCTCACTGCATTAGCTTTACTACATCTTGATTCAATCTCACTTACTATATTACCATCCTGGGAGAACACACAACCTAAATAATTGAAGTTATCGACCTGTTCTAGCTTTGTATCACCAATCTGACATTCAATTCTGTTGAATTTCTTACATACTGACATCAATTTAGTCTTCGAGAAGCTAATTTTTATACCATACTCATTGCACCTATTTTCAAGTTCCAAGAAAATGACCATAAATTCTACCCTTGTTCGCTTTCGGCACAGTCTGCCATTAAGACCAAGTCGTCAGCATAGGCCGAACTGCGTACTACATTTCCACGTAACTGAATCTCTCCCTGCCATTTTATACCTTTCAGCAGATGATCCATGTAAACTACGAACAGCAAAGGTGAAAGATTACAGCCTTGTCTAACCCCTGTAAGTACCCTGAACCATGAACTCTTTCTACCATGAATTCCCACCAAAGCCCAATTGTCAAAATAAATGGCTTTGATTGATTTTAATAATCTACCTTTAATTCCTTAGTCCCCCAGTATAGTGAACATCTTTTCCCTCAGTACCCTGTCATATGCTTTCTCTAGATCTAAGAAACATAAACACAACTGCCTATTCCTCTCGTAGCATTTTTCAATTACCTGGCCATACTGAAAATCTGATCCTGACAGCCTCTCTGTGGTCTGAAACCACATTGGTTTTCATCCAACTTCCTCTCAACGACTGATCGCACCCTCCCTTCTAAGATGCCAGTGAATACCTCGATAGTTGTTACAATTCTTCCTGTTCCCTTGCTTATAGATAGGTGCAACTGTCCAGTCTGTAGTTACCTTACCTTCCCACTATACTTCACCATTTGAGGTCTAATTTCATCTATTCCTGCTGCCTTATAACAATGGAGTTTTTTTTACCATCCTTTCCACTTCCTCAAGCATAATTTCACCAACATCATTTTCCTCCTCCCCATGAGCTTGGCTGTTTGCAACACCGCCAGGATGATTTCCTTTTTCACTGAGAAGATGTTCAAAATATTCCCTCCACCTCTCCAGTGATTCCCTAGGATCTATTATGAGTTCACCTGAATTACTCAAAATACTGTTCATTTCCTTCTTCCCTCCCTTCCTAAAGTTCTTTATTACTGTCCAGAAAAGTTTCTTTCATCTACGTACAAATGCCTGTCTGCCTCGGCCCTTGTATGGAGCCATTTCTGATAATCCTTCTTTTTACGTTTACAGGCTGCTCTCACTTCATCATTCCACGAAGATGTTCGCCTTTTCCCATCTTTACACACAGTTGTTCCTTGGCATTCCCTTGCAGTTTCTACTATAGCATCCTGTATGCCACCCATTCACTTTCTATATTCTGAACCTGCTTACTGTCTACTGTTCGAAACTTCTCACTAATCATATCCATGAACTTCTGTCTAATTTCCTCGTCCTGGAGATTTTCTACCCTTGTTCGTTTGCAGACAGATTTCACTTTCTTTACCCTAGGCCTAGAGATACTTCACTACAGATCAGATAGTGGTCTGTATCATCGAAAAATCCGCGAAAAACTCGTACATTCCTAACAGATTTCCTGAATTCAAAGTCTGTTAAGATATAGTCTATTATGGATCTGGTACCCCTAGCCTCCCATGTGTAGCGGTGAATAGCCTTATGCTTGAAAAATGTATTCGTAACAGCTAAACCCATACTAGCACAGAAGTCCAGCAAACGCTTCCCATTCCCATTAGCTTCCATATCTTCCCCACATTCACCAATCACCCTTTCGTATCCTTCAGTTCTATTCCCAACTCTCGCATTGAAATCGCCAATTAGCACTATTCTATCCTTGCTGTTGACCCTGACCACGATGTCACTCAATGCTTCATAAAACTTGTCAACTTCATCCTCATCTGTACCCTCACATGGTGAATACACGGACACAATTATTGTCCTAATTCCTCCCTGCAGTGGGGTTCGAACCCGCTATTTCAAGAATGTAAGCTGTAGCTATATGAAACAAACGCACATACTCGGTTCAAAAGTGTTTAATAATTCATATTTTCTGAGATAATCTCAACAGTAAAGTGATACAAAATCAGAGGATATATACGTATATAGAATAGTCACACTCACAGTGCTCGGTGATTCACGAGATTAGTTCGTACAAGCACAGACATACACCATAAGGAAACTCTGTTTTATAGTAGGAAAACACAACTTTACAGGAATTGAAAAAAAAGAATAGCGTAAGTGAAAGATCAGTGTATAAAACTGCTGCTACTTTTTAGGCCTAGATAAATATATATTTACAGTAAATAGTGTAAAAAATGATAAATTATAGGACATTGCTCCAATGTATAGAACACTTAAATATAAGCTCGATAAACTACGACAAACGCCTTAAATAAAATTTATTGTTGTGGTGCATCGATTAAGTGAACCTTCCTGAGTAAGAGCACGCATAACATAAATCACATTTCACTGAATTGGTTGAAGGACATATCCCCCATTGTTTGGTTCCATAGGTTGCATTGTTGGATGCGCTTGTGAACGGTTGGCTGTTGAGAGAGCTCTTGCGTTATTGTAGTGATAAAGTAGTTCAAACCTATTGAAATTGTTTAAATTTCCTGTATATGTGTTCCATTTAGTGCTATTTATATACGTTTAGTGCTTGTTGGTAGAAATTGCGAGTAGTGAAATTTATTTGAATTTTATAACAAGTAATTCAGTTGGTGTGCCGGCCCCGTGCTGTAGGGGTAGCGTGCCTGCCTCTCACCCGGAGGCCCCGGGTTCGATACCCGGCCAGGTCAGGGATTTTTACCTGGACCTGAGGGCTCGTTTGAGGTCCACTCAGCCTACGTGATTAGAATTGAGGAGCTATCTGACGGTGAGATAGAGGCCCCGGTCTAGAAAGCCAAGAATAACGGCCGAGAGGATACGTCGTGCTGACCACACGACACCTCGTAATCTGCAGGCCTTCGAGCTGAGCAGCGGTCGTTTGGTAGGCCAAGGCCCTTCAAGGATTGTAGTGCCATGAGGTTTGTTTTTAATTCAGTAGGTATTCAGTAGATTACGTTTTCTAGGTTATGTAGGCTACCTAGGTGTACCTAATACATATGGATTTGTATATATGAAGTTCTATTCATCATCGTCGATAAAATTTCTGCATCTATTATATAATTTCTCAACCATGATTCAACTCCTATTACATTATCAGGTAAATATATATCTTTTTTTTTTTTTTTTTTTTTTGCAAGTTGCTTTACGTCGCGCCGACACAGATAGGTCTTATGGCGACGATGGGACAGGGAAGGGCTAGGAGTGGGAAGGAAGCGGCCGTGGCCTTAATTACGGTACAGCCCCGGCATTTGCCTGGTGTGAAAATGAAAAACCACGGAAAACCATCTTCAGGGCTGCCGACAGTGGGGTTCGAACCTACTATCTCCCGAATACTGGATACTGGCCGCACTTAAGCGACTGCAGCTATCGAGCTCGGTAAAATATATATCTATTAAATTACTTAATTCTATTCCTTTCTTTACAATACTTCTACATTTCAACACTAATATTTTTATGTCATCCCTACTTGATTTCCAGTTCCCTCTTCCCTTATCACCACTGGTGGATTACTATTATTTTCCGTACTACGCGGGACGGAGAATAAAAGTGATTGAAGTTACAATGAGTTACAACTCCTGATGATAATCTGCCTTTGTAAGTGTACCGGCTGGTACACCTATACGCCGCACATTTGAATTTTCCGCCTTTAAGTACTCCTCTACAGGGGAAACTCTGAACTTTAACATCTGTATCAACTTATAAGTTTTCTCAGAAGATGGCACTACCATAAATTTTGTGATTACAAAGTTGTCAATACTGTGCGGAGTTCAACTTGTTTTGTTTTCCAAGAAGTGTGGACATTCTCTTATAGATGTCTGTACTAAAAAACTATGATCAAGCACCCTGGTGCGAAGTGAAGGAACTTTTCTTGAAGATATTCTGTACTCATAAGTTTTCCTATAAATAAATTTCGTTCTTTCATTTGTGGGTTGGCAATATAAATCTTTTCATTCCGCCAGTTTTGAACTTAGCCAATCCAGAATTTCTGTAATTAATTTTTGACCAATCGTGTCCTTCTTCTTCTTCAATTTTGATGTGTAACTTTTAGCCAGCCAATAAAGTTGAGTGGGAGTGTCTTAATTATTCATGAAAGGTCTCGAATCTTCCCTGAGTGTATAAAACTGCTGATTTTCACGGCTCCTCGCCACTTCTTCAACCTCTAGCTTAGTGTATGGATGTGTACCAGGGGGCGGGTAGCGCCTCTTCCGTCGGGCAGCATCTCTTCAACAAGGTAATGGCCGTTTAACATCTTTATTTTCTTGCTAGCTCAGCAGTTTAACCTTCGGGGAAGGTCCGAAGCCTTTTCAATGTAACCTACCTGTCTAAAAATGTAACTTAGTGCCGGCTTATGTATAATTTTCTTATTACTTTAACTGTACATCGGGGATAGAGAGTGCTTTACCTGTCGAGCTCCCCTTCATTTTTTATTTGAGGTGACTACGTTTTCATAACCGATTTTCTTCTCTTCTTAGTGTGTTAATTTTTTTTCTTATACGAGTCACCTCCCTGGTTTGGGAATAGCTCCTGTGTCATCGGCCTAGTGCCCCTTAGGTTTTAAAAGGTTTCATGTAGGAGTGCAAGCAACGCCTCCATTCATCTTGGTATTTTGGGCCATTTAATTAACCTGTTGTTTTCGACTGAGGCCCAGTAGGTTGGGTACGAGGTACCCCCGTTTCATGATGTAAGCGGTGCCTTGATGGCAATTTATGTGTAAAAGTCTGGTATTGCCTTTAATAGGCTTGAAAAATTGAGAGCGGGTCAGCTCTTTCTTGTGTTTGAAAAGTGCCTCTGGGAGGCATGAGGTTAAAAGGTGAGAGCAAGTGCTCCATGCAATAAGGGAATTTCTGCCCTTTGGTAATATGTGGTTGTGAGCTGAGAGGTCACGAATTGTAAAAGGTGGGGCTCGAAGCCCAGATCGTTAAGGTATCTCTAAATCTTGGCTTTCCTGGTCTTGTACCTGATTTGTTAACTTGTTGTTATTTGTTGTATGTTCAAATTCTATGTCAAAATTGTTAAGTTTTTGAAAATATAACCTTTAATTCAATTTTAATTAATATCTCAGCTTTGTACTTAGACCCATTCCAGCCCGCACCTTCTTTCACCTCTGCCTTCCACGGATAACTCCGTAACAGTAAGTATTATACCAACGAACCTACAGATATTTAATTATATTGCTTTAAAAGTAAATATTATTACCTAAAATATTTCCTTGTATTGTTTTAACGGCAGCCAGTAAATACAGGAGATTGGTTCCTTAATAAACGGGAATATATACGTATATACTGTATAGCAGGCGTGCAGACTTCTTTTCTGATTTGAGGATCCAGCCCAAAAGTTTAGCAGACAGAAAGGATACCCAACCTGATACCGGTACTTATAAATAATCGATTTGCGCTACCTAGCGTTGATCTCTGTATTACTGTTCATAATCTAAACGTTTAAACAGTAGGAATATTACATTTTAGAAATACAGTAAGACTATTAGCTGTAAACGCTAGTGTCAGCTTTATTTTACAAAAATTCGAAACATATTGAACATTGAATCTTTCAGCCCCGTGTCGGTAGATTTCCTGCCAAGACTGCGAACAAAATTCTTATACCTCGGCGTCTCCGAAAACAATACAAGTAATTAAAGGGACTTCAAACAATAACATTATTATTATAACCGTACAGAATAATGATCTAATTCTTGCTTGGTTGCTTGACACCATTAATGTGCCTTGTGAAGACCACAGGTCCACAGCCCTTGCAGGATCAAATTTCTTTACTGCTGGTCCATTAATATTACACATAATCAAATCACACGAAATGTTTGTGTCTAATGACGATATGAATCCGTATTTTTATAACTCTAATCTAAGATGGTGGTGGTGAAGCCTCGCTCACACAATGCTGTACAGACAGAAAGAACTCAACGTAATAGACAGTAGCTGTTCCAGAATAGGTAATCTGTCACTGCTTGCCAACTCCAACAGTTCGAAGGATTCTTTTTCCTCTTCCATGAACTTTGAACACACCAACACCATCCAGATCAGTTCCAGCTAGTCAGGCAAATGTATCAGATATTGCTGTGGATTTTTCTACAGTTCCTTGAATCATTGCTCAGCTATCTGACACTCTAACTAATCATTCTTTCTTCAAATCAACATCGGAATTAGCAGCTGGCCCGACTCTCTTCAGTTGTAGTTCTTGAAAAATACCACTAATGGAGGTGTTTGTTACAAATTTATCTTCACTTGGGTCAGGGGTAGTTTTGAGAAAATCAGGTGATGCTATGGTAATATTAACGTTTAGTTCAACAGCGCTGAGAAATAGCTGCTCCCTCTGAAACAGCAGCGACTGATTCTTCAGAATTTCTAAAAATTCCAGAGAAAGTACAACGTGTGAACAAATTTAAAATCAGTGAGTTTTCTCAGTAGAACTTTTCCCACTTTAGCTGATTTACCTTTACGTACAATTACATGTTCCAAGTGCACAATAACACATTTACAATCAGTCACTAGACCTAATACAAAACCAACCTTGTTTGCAAACCATCTTACACTGTACATATATTGAAATTTCCGAACTCTCGTCTCAAGGTTTTCAGCAACCAGTTTCACCTCACCTAGTTTCGTGGGAAACTTATGTCAGAATTTGTAGAGCGACTTCAGTAATGAATTAATTTCATAAACAAAGTCCCAATTTTTACAGAACTTCATACACTTAATTTAAGCATATGTGCTATGTGGTGCACAGAAACAATATGATTGATCTTTTGTTTACTAATATGAAATAATCAAATTTGTGCACCAAGCAGAGAAGCAGTACCAACTGTTCCAATCTGTTTCAATACCAATTAGTCTTTATCCAGGCAACCATTCTAATACCATACATACTCTAGAGACATTCTGTAGAACATATAAAATCAGGAAATCAGAGAGGTATTTATGTTGTCAATCTGGCCACCGTGAGAATTGATGGCATAATCAGTTCTTGGTTCAAAGTAGTTGCAGGTGTTGGATAATGCTGTATCCTTTCACCTTTGTTGTTCATAATATACATGAAATACTTACTGAAATCAGACGATAAAAATTTCTTTATGATCCGGATTGACAGTAGTTACAAATGGTAGGTAAAATGGGTCACCTATTCAATGCCACAGTAATGAAACATGTAACTATATTTGGTTAGAAATCAGTTACATTGTCATGTAATTAGTACGTGGAACATGTTTCGGTCGCTTGGACCATCATCAGCTGTTCAGATTTAAAAAAAATGGCGCATCTTAACAGATATAAATTTAGATCATCTGTAACAAAATAGGATTCTCAACATCACCAACTTCAATAACATATTTTATTGGGTTAGGTATGTCGATGAAATCCTTGTCATAAAAGATCATAAAACTACAAATGCGACCGCTACTCTCGATAAACTCGATGTCGTCGACCCTTACATAGATTTTACCTTAGGATCCGAAATTCACCCATTCCTAAATTAATTTGACTTAGCCATTAGCAGACACCATGACCATCTATCCTTCAATACGAATCATTTGTAGATAGCCGTCTCAAATCGCTGGCACCATTCAGTAGGATTCATTACACCCAGATTCACACTAAAAAACGCCGCGTATTTAGCATGAGACACAGAGCCTACACAATCCCTCTGTCTAAAGGAGACTTCGAAGATAGATACCATTCTGGCTATAGCTGAAAACAATGGATATAATAAAAATTATCGTTAAAATAATCAATAAAATAAAGAACCGGCGTTTCTTCACTTTAACAAAAGAAACTACACATAAGAAAATTTATACTTCTTTTACGTATAACAACAAGTATATACATCACTAACAGTTTCAAGCAGTATAATCTTAATATAGCCTATAAAACAGCAATAATAATTCCTCCTTATTTCATAACACTCATTTATTTAACTCCACTAACAAATTCCTCAACTCGAGAGTATACAAAGTTAAATGTGGTGAATGTAGGGCAACATACGTATGTGAAACAGGGAGTAATTTCGCTATGCGTGATTCAGAGCATGTCAATGAAAAAAGAAAAAGAACAACCCACTTTTCAGCTATGAGTCAACATATGACTGACTCAAATCACAAATTCACGTCCGTATATCAAGACCTAGACATTTTAAAATTCACAGACAAGGACACTTTATTCAATATCTTTTGAAAATTGTTACATTCACCTGGATCAGTACATTAATCCCAGATGAATCCTCAATGAAGTATCTAAAAAGCCGAATATTTTATTTCATATAGTAATTTCAGTTCGTAAAGAAGGCGAATCCAACAAAAATCGAAGCTGCAACTTCCCTAAAGGTCCTCCATTACCCCTACACCCCTTCTGAATTTCCACTTCCTGACCTCTCCCGCAACCTGAACCCCCACCGCCAACCTTAGCCATAACCTAACGTTCAGTGTTCTGTACTTTGTCACCGGAATCAGACTCCCTTGGAACTGTGTGGAAGTTGGAAATAGAGAGGGGGTAAGTTCTGGTTTGTTCTACAGACAGAAGTTCAGATTATTTATATTTCTCTTTTCTCTTTATTACGGACATCGGTCTGATCCGTATTGACAAAACACCTACTGGGCCTCAATATCTACTGTATTCCGTCAATAACTATTGATGTCCCCCTCAATTACTCACAAGTGTACATAAGTTATTTGTTAAAATCAAACAAGTCAAGAATAGACTCCATACAATAATTGACCAATTAAAAACCAGGGCACACCATTTTTTTGACGTATGGACACATGTGTGACCAAGCTTCCGTCGGAGATTGATTTAACGTTTGTTCTCTTATCTTGATATCTTGACATGTTTAATGTTTATGTTTAATGTTTACGTGAATGTACAATATTGTACAATATTCGTGATGGATGGACACAAGTGCCACTAAGTTTTGTATCAGATTGATCTTAATGTGTACCGTTTTTAGATGTCTTTGTTTGTTTCATTGTCTTTTATGTGTTTTGTTGTGCCATTTTTAAATCCTTACGGCTGATGATGGCCCAAGCGGCCGAAACCAGTCCCATGTACTAACTATATGACAATATAACTGATTTTTGACCAAATATAGTTACATGATTTATTAGTCTGGTATTGAATAGGTGGACATATTTTACCTACCAATTGCACTTACTGAAAGTTATAAAAAGTGAGGGAGTGATTCAATTAGGTGGAAATATTGTATCCTAAGCAGTTTGGGCTATGCCGTTCACTTCGTCATGTTGGAAGATTGTACTGAAAGCCTGCAATCTAATATCATGAAACATGAAAAGAGGTATAGCGGGTATAATGTGACAATGAGCATTTCCAAGACTAAAGTGACTTCAGTAGGAAAGAAACCTAAGAGAACTGAATGACGGGTAGGAATAAAAACTGGAAGAGGTAGTTCATTTCAAGTACTGCATTTACGATATATATTATCTGAGCATGGTAGTACAGCAAGTTCAATTGACTGAAGGTGCAGCAAAGCTAATGAAGTGAGCTCGCAGTTCAATAGATTTATGTAAGAAAGAAGTGAGTTCTCGGGCGACACTATATTTGCATCCGTATATTTTTAGACCTACTTCGCTGTGTGGGAGTGAAAACTGAGTGGACCATAAGTTGGCAGTTACAGGCATGAAATTAGTGAGAGTGAATTCTGGTACAAGCAGGTGGGGATAAAAATGTCAGACTGTTACTCGAAATTAGTAGATAAAGGCGAAGTTGAGAATAAACTCAGTGGATGAAACTGTACGTATCAACCGGCTTTGACGTTGGGGTCATGTGAGGCGAAGAGTGGAAATAGGTTACCTAAGAACAGTGCATTTTTTCTGGCGGGACACAATGGTACGCAATACCGGCATCTTTTTTCTTAATTCATTGTAAATATTTCAGCAGATGATACAAGGTACACGAATTAAATTTGCGGTTTCGATTCTCGCAAAATGGTACCATGTCCTAATGTTTCACAGGCTTCACGGGATGGTAACACAGCCGGGAACAGGAAGTTGTGTTCACTTCCGATTGTTTCCAATGTCCGATAATCAGTTCAATATCCGCTCTGAAAAATGCAGGGGTTCACGTGTGTTTTGAATCAGTCAGCTCTAAAGTAAATCATTGCAATCATTGTTCAAAATTAGTAAAATACGTAGTGAGATAAGGTCCGGCTCCTTGGCTAAATGGTTAGCACGCTGACCTTTGGCCCAGTGGGTCCCGGGTTCGATTCCCGGCCGGTCGTGGATTTTAACCTTAATTGGTTAATTCGTCTATCTCGAGGACTGGGTGTTCGTGATGTCTTCACCATTAGAAATCATTTTAGGTAGATGCCTATTCTTACAGAGATGCAGGTCGCCTATAAGCCGTCTAGTAGAAACCAGGCCTCGCTGGAGGCCTCATACGCTATTATTAGTGAAATAAGGAAGACTGAAGAACTAGAAATTCTGAAGTCCACATGCGATCATGTAAAACACAAAAAACTAGTACCGAAAATACAGTTGGTGAAGAGGATCACAAAACCCAGACCGAATATACACGAGGTAAAAAGGAAACAGATTCTGACAATGGCTGATCAGAAAGCTGGACAGTTTCGCAAAAATGGATTTTGCGAGAGAATTGCGACTACGAAGGTACATTGGAGTGTATGTTAGAAGTGTGGAAGTTGCTGTAATAGCATCTACATGGTGAGTATCGGCATATTTTCTCCTAGAAGAGAAGCACTGGCTAGGAGAATAATGGACTTGGCGATGGAGAGTTAGAGAAGTAGAAGAAGACCAAGACCAAGTTTTTAATGATTTAATGATAAGGTGTATGGAACAGAGCGAGACTGCAGAGCTAGTTGCAAAAAATGATTGTGGAGGCAGTCAGTTAATTCACAGAGACCTTTTCTTGAATGATTTCAAAGAAACTGGAAATTTATTGAACATCACCGTTGGTAAGTTATTCCTATCCCTAACTCCCCTTCCTATAAACGAACATTGTGATATTTCCTGCTTTTAAAGACACCACTCAAACTTATTAGTCCACTAATATTATTCCACGCCAACTCTCTACTGACAGCTCGGAACATACCACTTAGTCGAGCAGCTCGTCTCCTCTCTCCCAAGTCTTCCCAGACCGATCAATCAATCAATCAATCAATCAATCAATCAATCAATCAATCAATCAATCAATCAATCAATCAATCAATCAATCAATCAATCAATCAATCAATCAATCAATCAATCAATCAATCAATCAATCAATCAATCAATCAATCATGTATGCTACAGTGCTCAGTAACAGAGCTTAGAGTCAGTGTATTTGAAGAACAGATATTTCGATGCGTTCCCACAAATTAAAGTAAAAAACATATTTCACAAAAAACTTTTCTTACAATTAAGTACTGAACGTAGTCAATTAATAAGACAGTCATGAAATAAGTTTTCAATGAACTATATCATATTATAGTAATTTAAACGTGATTGTTATAAGTGCAGAGGGCAGAGAAGAAGTCCCTTTACATATTGGAGAAGAAGTCCCTTTATATATTACAGCGTAGGGCAGTTAGACAAATATATGATAATTTATTAGCATTATTTTTTATTACATATTGTTGAGGAAACAATTTCCTGCCATGAGTCCTTCACATAACACGTTCACTTCGGTCAGCGTGGGGAAGTCATTCACGTGTCACGTGGTTCGCTGCGTTCAGTCGAAAATGTTAAGGAGTGCTTTTACTGTCGAGGAGCGTTTGGTGGCTTCTGTTTGGGTTCACAAACGTCAGAATTCGAAGAAGACACTGACAGACATTTTGAAGGACTTCATTGTGAGGTTTGGAAAACCACCGCCATCACAACCAGCATTATTCGCGTGGCAGAAGAGAACCTTTGTGTCGGGAAGTGTTCTCGATGCACCACGTAGCGGAAAGCCTACGACTCGCACCGAAACTTATGTTGCTGGGGCGGAATCGATTGAATGATCGCCGGTGAAGTCAACCCGTAAGCGGTCTGTGGAATTAGGTATCCTGCGATCGACTATGCAAGACCATACATGTGGAAAGACTTGAAACTTCGATGTTTTAGGTATTTCTCAGTGAATGAGTTGAGTGATCGTGACTTGGAGCAATGTGTGCATGCATGTGAAATGCCTCACATGCTGCAGCGGACGCACACTGTAACATGGCGACTCATCAACCTCTGCTTCGAACAGAGAGGAATACTTACTGACGTTGTTGATCAAGGAACAGAATTATTAATGTTAATTATTAATGTTAATCGAACATTGTTTATTGAAAATAAATGCATAAACGAAAAAGTCCTGTTTTATTCATAGCGATGTTTTCATGTCCAACTGTCCTATGCTATATCACGTAAAGGGACTTCTCAGTCATCCTGTATACACAAAGATATGGTGAAAGGGCAATGATGTTCAAACCAGCCATATAGCCATAATGGTGGGTTTGAATCACACCGCCGACAGCCCTGAAGGTGGTTTTGCTTGGTTTTTCGTGGTTTTCCATTTTCACTCCAGGCAAATGTATATTTGTTAAGGTTAAGACCTCTACCTTCAAAATCCTGGCCTTTTCCTATTTTTTCGTTGCAGAAAACCTTCGATGAGTTTGTTAGACCACTAGCAAACAGTCATAATGGAAACGTAGGTGTAGAGGCCAATAATCATCCGGAGATTTCCCTGTGTTACTTTTCTCATGTTTCCTTTATATTCAGTTTCACCTTCGTTCGCATCCCTTAGTACGACAGCAGGTTCGATCCTGGCTCAGTCCGGTGGTATCTGAAGGTGCTCAAATACGTCAGCCTCATGTCGGTAGATTTACTGGCACGTAAAAGAACTCCTGCGGAACTTAATTCCGCCACCTCGGTATCTCCGAAAACCGTAAAAATGTCGTTAGTGGGACGTACAGCCAATAATATTATTAGTATTAGTGCTACAAGCCGCTGGTATGTAATCAATCAATCAATCAATCAATCAATCAATCAATCAATCAATCAATCAATCAATCAATCAATCAATCAATCAATCAATCAATCAATCAATCATCTGCATTTAGGGCAATTGCCAAGGTGGCAGATTCCTTATCAGTTACTTACGTGAATGAATGAATGAATGAATGAATGAATGAATGAATGAATGAATGAATGAATGAATGAATGAATGAATGAATTAGCCTGTAGTGTTCCATGAAGGGCAAAGGCCTCGCTCGAGAGGAGGAGCTCTGTCCGATTGATCTCGCGCGGTGAGCTAGTCACGTGAGATGGTCGTTTTGTCATTTTGTTAGTCTTTTTCTACTAGTTTAGCTTATACCTACTTTTAACATTTCACCTTCTCTTGTGTGAGCTTTTCGTTTCTAATTGTATATTTAGTACTTATTTCGACACTAATATCTACACTCGTGTAAGTTTTCTATCTATAAGTCTATTTCCTAACTCTTATTTGACCACTTTCCAGATTTTACTTGAACCACTGTGTTTCTATGCCTTTGCAATGGGTTCTGGATCGCGCTGTGCTGGTGCAGTGTGGTCCTAGTAACTGCCTGAAGTAGTATGCCTATCTCCTTCTTGGTCTGCCGTGGCTTCTCTTGCCTGTGTAGGGATCCCACATGGTTGTCCTTTGTGCCCATCTGTCCTCGTGTAGCCTCGCTACGTGCTCTACCCATTTCCCCTTTGCTCTTGCGGTCTGTTGCGCGACATTCTCTAAGGATGTAATTTCTTGGAATGTCTTGTTTGGAACTCTGTCTCTCAATTATATGCCCACTATTTTCCTTTGACATACTTCTATTGCTTGACTGTTAGGTAACAAGTCCGACAGGCGTACAGCAATACGGGAATGTTGCGTGAGTTCAGTGCCTCAAGTCTGAGTTTACATAGATTTTTCTTAAATATTTTCAACGAATTTGGAAATTTGTCGAACATTTTCCTTGATAATTTATTCCAGTCACTTAGTTCTCGTGCTATAGATTAATATTTGCCCCAATCTTCCGTCTTGAATTCTAACTTTACCTTCATATTATGATCTTTCCACTTTTAAAAGCTCCACTCAAGCTTCTTGTTCTTTTACTTATGTCAATACACGCCAACTGTCCACTGACAACTCGTAAGATACCACATAGTGGAGCATCTCGTCTCCTTACTCCCAAGTCTTCCCAGCCCAAAGTTTGCAACATTTTCGTAACTCTACTCTTTTGTCGGAAATCACCCAGAACAAATCGTGCTGCTTTACTTTGAAATTTTTCCAGTCCTCGTATCAAGTAGTCCTGGTGAGGGTCCCATACACTGGAGCCATACTCTATCTGCGGTCTTACCAGATACTTATATACCTTCTCCTTTACATCACTACTACAACCCCTAAACACTCTCATAACCATATGAAGAGATCTGTAACCTTAACGGAACCTCATGTTACGTTTGCTCATGTCTGGTAAACGAACCTCTGAACTAGTCTGAATAAATGAAATTTTGTCACATTCACAGGTCATGTTCATATCATCTATTTTCGTAAAATAGCAGTGCCCCTCACGATTTTCTGTGTATTTCTACTTCTTGTACAGACTGTACGATATCAGTGGAAAAATAATGGAAGCATTTCATAGCATATTACAGACACATTCCATCTTGCATTTTGTACCCTAGCAACAAAAGCGCAGGTTTTTACATCTGTCGTGGACACATTATCCTCCCTCCGAGTAACAGCTCGTCGTTAATAAATGTCACAGTCGCAGTGATGGACTGTCACAGTGACCTGGAGTCACAAGGTTGATTGATCAGTCAGTGACACGGAGCAGTGTAGACGTTCGCTGTATCGTTAATGGATCATTTGTCCCACTATCAGTAGAAACAATCGCATTGTCTGTAGGACGCTTGACCTCCCGTTGTGGCAGAGGCGCTTTCCTATTGTTTGAGTTTCGGGAGCACGGTATCCATTTACAGCCTTTTGTACCTGTGTTTCATGAAATTGAATCCATCAGTTGCTACGTTTGTTCCGTTTTGCCCTCTTATCATCCGCTGTCTGAGCTTCTAATTAATCATTTAAGTAACACAGAAACGTTCCATCACTGCGAACTTTGTTTGTATTAATTTGATACTGCTTACTATAAAAGTAATAAACGTAACAAAGGGAAGAGAAGTAATTATAGAGGCACCTGAATATCAAAGATGGTGTTGGTGGTGATTGTTGTTTTAAGAGCAAGTGCAGCTAGGTAATCATCCTCTCTCAACAAATATCAAAATCCTCACTAACTTATATAGCCTGTATGTTGCTTACACAAAGTTGTGACAGTAGTATAGCGCTTTTAACGATGCGAGATATATCATTCGATTCATTAAACTTAAGAAGTGTACAACATTGCTAGAAACTCAAAATACTTGTTTATAAATTTTAAAAAGAAGTAAATTTTAAGTCTAATACCAGTCGCTGATCAATCACCATATCTCTAACACCCAGTAATGTAGGAAGTTCAAATTTAACTTAGTAGTTGCCTTTATATCTTAAGTGCTCACAAGAAAAGTTTTGATAACATCTGCCCTTAAGGTATTGAAATAAGGTTAAAACCCAAAACTTAAAATAATCGTTCCTTCAAAAGAGTTGGCTATACTAATTTGAAATTTCACATAATGGTTGCTCTATCATGTCTTCGATATTAAATAAGGAATAATTTTAGTGGGGTTAAATAAGAAAATAAAGCGTGCTAAAGCTAAATGAGCGCGCATTTTCTAAATGACTGCTGGAGTTGGAAAACAGATCACGTCAGCCTAATCATGGAGGAAATTTCATCAACATTCCAAACAAGAAAACGCTATCGTTAAACTGATATTTAATACTTCTATTCATCCTAATTCTGTATTTGAGTACTCGATCAGGTTATTCAGTGTTCTCTCAATGAGGTTTTTATGAAATAAACAATAAGGTGCTACATTTAATTCCTGGAGATTTCAAAGAGTACTGCATCAGTCATCATAGATGACCCGACGGAGAAGTTTCTAGAGTTTCTCATCTCCATTACACCTTCAAGAATTCCACCAAACAAAGTCATCCTGAAAGTTAGTGCAATTGTTATGCTCTTCAGAAATACGAACATGGACTCAGGATTAGTTAAGGGTGGTACCTAACATAATGGAACGATCTATGAATTTGGAAGCTACCGTAGTACATGTGCTGAAAGGGGAAACATTGTTATCCTGCCATGATTTTTTTTTTTTTAAGAATTTGCTTTACATCGCGCTGATACACATAGATCTTACGGCAACGATGGAATAGGAAAGGGCTAGGAGCGGAAAGGAAGCTTTTTTTTTTTGCTAGGGGCTTTACGTCGCACCGACACAGATAGGTCTTATGGCGACGATGGGATAGGAAAGGCCTAGGAGTTGGAAGGAAGCGGCTGTGGCCTTAATTAAGGTATAGTCCCAGCATTTGCCTGGTGTGAAAATGGAAAACCACGGAAAACCTATATCAAGGCTGCCGACAGTGATATTCGAGCCCACTATCTCCCTAATGCAAGCTGACAGCTACGTGCCCCAAACTACGTGGCCAGTCGCTCGGTGAATTAAATCAGTTTCTGTAGATTTGAACATGCCTTTAGCCATGATGACTGCAATTCCCGTTAAGACTGATATTTGTAATGAAGCTAAAAATAAAGAAGAAGGACAGCCTTTCAAGAAAATAGGAATCGATACTCCCAAACTACAGTTCAGGCACGGACAACTGAATGTATGTAGCATTTAACTGTGTTAGAAAATCCAGGGGTTGCCAGAAATTTATCAAACAGCACGTGGACAAGGTGGAAAATGGCGCTGTATATAATACAATATTGTTTATAATTAAGTCTTACTATGAGATTCTGCTTCATTACACATTGGGTGTGCATATCACCAGCTTTTCTTTCTGCAGGCCACTTGTATTATATACGTTTGAATGTTGCTCTGTATTACACAAATCTGAAGGTTGATATATTTACCTTTCCGTATTTCCTTCACGTAAAAACTGCTGTACCAATCGCGTTCACATTTGGCAAGCTTTTAACTTGTATCTTCGATCAACATATAGACGAGTACGTGATAAATACAATTGCAGTACAGAAATCCCTTTTTCCTCTGAAACGCTACTCTACTATATTTCCAAAATATCTTTACACTCCCTAATCTTACTTGTTCTAGAATACCGCGACATTATGCATATCTCAAAACAGTAATAAGATGTTTCATCGGAGTTTAAACACCCGTGTTAGATTTATATTTATGCTGCGATGTGAGTCCTACATTTCACTGCATTAGGGAGAGTTATCGTGACATCATGTGCTCAAGCGTCGTAGTCTTCACATGTCGCTTCTGCATTGAGTTCTAAATTTATGGTTTATCGGAACCTCTAGCTGGAACCGCAGTAACTATATCTCCCATTCACTCCAGGGCTTAAAACCATTCCTTCATAGTCACTCCCGCTAGGCTGTTTAATACCCTCCCTGCCAACAAGAGATTTGCGTTCTCAGAGGAAATTTAAACGGATTGCGATAAAACAGCGGCACACCGGTAGGACATGCATCGCATCATTGCCTTTGTGATGTACAGGTCGTGCTTTGAAAGAGCGCCACGCCAGTCAGCTGATCGATTGGGGCAGTCTAAACGAGTGGAGTTGTACTTTTGAATGTAATACGTAGTTATTTAAGAGCATTCTTGGGAGAATTATGGCAGTTAAGGGATGAACCTTTATTTTTAAGTATGTTTCATGGCTTTTCCCGAAATTTACCATATCAGAGTGTACAAAAACAGTTCTTATTTAGATAATGATACACTTTACTTTGGATAGGTTATTTTAATAAACCACTGGAGTGATTTCAACCAAACTTGGTACACTTTTGACTTAGTATCAGAGACAAACAGAATGGTGGTAAGACACGCCAAGCAAAAGGAGGGGCGGGGGCTCAAGGGGGGTGAGATAAAAATTAATCAGAAATAGTGTCGAATCCATAATTTTAGGGGTCGCTGAGATGAATAGTGACACTCCAGATTTGTATAAGTTCAAGTTAGGCCCCTTTTGTGGCGGAGGAAGGAGGAGATTGAGAAGAAAACTAATCGAAAACAGTGTCGAATCCATAGTTTTCGGGTTCGCTAAGATGAATAGTGGTTTTTCAGATTTTTTATACTCGTAATTTCAAGTTTATCCCCTTCATGGTGGGGGCGAGGGGGGAGTGAGACACAAAAATAATCGAAAATAATGTCCAATACATAGTTTTCGGGTTCGCTGAGATTAGTAGTGACTTTCCAAATTTTTTATCCCTTAGGTGTGGGGGGCGAGGAGAATTGAGATATAATAATAATCGTAAATAGTTTCGAACCCAATGTTTTCGATTTCACTGTGTTGAATAGTGGTGACACTTAGGTTTTTAAAGTCAAAGTCACCCTTTGGGGTGAATGGCGAGGGGAGAGTGAAATACAAAAATAATAGAAAATAGTGTCGAATCCACAGTTTTCGGGGTCGCTGAGATGAATAGTGACATTCCGATTTTTGTATTCCTTGGGGTTAGGGGGCGAGGGGGGAGTGAGACACAAAAATAATCGAAAATAGTGCCAAATCCAACTTTTCTAGGTTGGTGAGATGAATAGTAACACACTGACTTTTTTTTATAAATCCAAGTTCAGCCGCCTTTGTGGAGGGAAGTCAGATATAAAAATAATCATAAATAGTGTCCAGTTCGAAGTTTTAGGGGTCACAGAGATGAGCAGTGATACTCCAGAATATTTTTTGGTGCAAGTAAGCACCGTTTGCCATAGGGGTGAGAAAGGGGATTTATATATATTCCAGCATAGCTGTCAAGTAAATTTAGTGCAAATATTACTTGCTATCTGTGAAAAATGCTATGGGGGCAAGACACCCCTAGAAACTGTAGGGGAAGGTGTGAAATACAAACATGAATACAAACGACCAATAATAGTGTCGAATGCATTATTTTCAGGACTACTGGAGTGATTTGAACGAAACTTGGTACAATTATGACTTACTATAAGGAGACAAACTGCGTGGGGAGATGACAACCATAGCACCCCTAGCGAAGGGGGGAGGGGGTTGAGATGGAAAATACAATCCAAAATAGTTTCGAATCTATTCTTTTTGGAGTCGCTGAGATGAAAAGTGACACTCCGGATTTTTCAGAAGTCCACGTTCAGCCTCCTTTTGTATAGGGGGTGACAAAAGATGAAAAATAAAATTTCCAAAATGACGGAGATAATGGAGGTATATGTGTATATTCCAGCATGGCTCTCAACCAAAACTGATACAAGTGTGACTTACTATCTAGAAAATAACACCTTGGAGGTAAGAGACCCCTAGCCCCGTAAGGTAGGGGTGAATTGTAAAAAATAACCGAAAACTGACCGATATTTGTGTCGAATCGATAGTTTGCGGGGTTAATGAGATGATCTGTGACGCTCTGGATGCCGTTCAAGGTCAAGTACAGTCTCTTCTTCTTCTTCTTCTTCTTCTTCTTGGTTAGTTGTTGGACATCGTCGTAAGACGCTACATCCAGTCACTGGTTTGCGGGTTAATTATTATCTAGGAGAGGTGCCAACTTAGAAGAAATTAGTGCACTACAAAAGAGTGGGGTTAGCTATTTATTGAAGCTAATCACAGCAGGTAATGATAAAACTTAAGAAAATACAAATTTATTTAGGCTAACCTATCAGGACATAAAACAAAAACACTGGGACGCAAGGTTCTAATGGTTCACGTCTGTGTGATCCGTCACTAGACGAACTAGAACGGACCACAAATAAGGGTTGGAATGTGAAAGTACGTACCTAGAGAAAAGGAAAAGTTTACAACTGGATGTTACAGGTAACCAAAAATTGAGTATTAAGTCTACAATGCGAAAAGTTGGTTGGTACATTAAACACGAAACATTTAACGGCAGTTGGTAACCCGCGTTAAGAAGCTTAGTTATGAGCTCGTGACGTTGATGTTCATATGTCTGACCCTGAAAAAAGATGTGATTTATAGTACCGTGTGCTTGTCCACATGGACATAAGTTACTTTGGATAATATTAAGGCGATAGAGATGTGCGGGCGTACATACATTATTTAAACGGAGCCGTATGATTGATATGACGCCGAGTGTAGTTACCAAAAGCGAACCACGGTTTAATAGGAATGTCAGGCATAAGCGTGAATAAGTGCTTACCTTTAGTCTGTGATGTTCGGCGCCATTCTGCACTCCACTGGTCTTGGATGAAGTGACGACAGTTTTCCCATAAGTCTGTGTGTGGAACTGCGATGTAGTAATCTAATCCAGTACCCAGTGCAGCCTCTTTGGCTAGGGTATCTGCTTTGATGTTGCCCTGAATTCCAGAAACCAGTTCCTGTTTTACGGTTTTTTTCAATATTCCTCCCTTTGCGGCAGCTAGATATGCTGCCCCAAAGAGGGTTGTGGGCAATAAAGTCGCCATCTATGAGCGTGTTTTGTGTGAAAATTGCGAAAAATAGATGTCCCATTGAGCATAATTACCTTTTATCCACGGCGGACAGTATACTGAAACCACATACCAATCTTTAATTTGAACTGCAATAGCTTGAGTTCCCGGTATAATATAGTGTAATGGGATTTACTGAAAAGAGATGTCTTGTTTGAGTAAAATGCATGTACCTCCAGAGATGGGAGCGTCATGCCGTATCGCCGAAAACCTTTCACATGAAAATGAAAATGAGATTTCAACCAAGTTTCGCTCAATAAAATTAAATCAGGATCAAAAAGTTTAACAAACTTACTAATTCATGTTTCTCATTTAGAATGCTCCAACAGTTCCATTGCAATAGTCGTATGTTTTACTTGGAAGTAGTGGAATGTCCCATAAAAGAAGAACCTCATCATGTAAAGACTGTAAAAGATGTTTCCATTGGACATTTTGTCCTATATGGTCCATTAAGACTTCAAATTTCTTAGAAACAATTCGACATTTGTCATTAGAGTTAACATTTGGAGTATAATTTAGAGCCGCTACAGAGGAGGTGGATGTTGAAATTTGTGCGCTGGGATTCGAAGGTTGCCCCTGTTGACTGGGCTTCCATGAAGTAGATGCAGCCTCGTTAGGATTAGCAGATATCAATCTCACTACTGGTGTACCAGAATTTTCTGTAACTACTTTTGGATTACTTAACAAATTAAGATACGCTATTCTATCATAACCTGGTTTAATGGGTGGGCGGGGAGGATTACTAACCACCATAGTAAATTTACGCTTTCGAGGGAAGGTTTCCTCAGATTGTTGTGTATTTCTATTTGGTAAAGGAGGGAAATGTTGTGGCATCATAAGTTGATTAGAGATGGACTCTAATGGGGCAAAATAATGTTTTTCTTCTAAATATGATTTGTTTTCAACACTCATAATTTTTTTGATTTCTTTTTGTTGTTTGTGAATTTCACATCGTTCAGCCCCCGCAGGATGATTTTCTGCACAATTAGAGCATTTAAATAGTTGTTGATTGCAGTCTTCGGTAGTGTTATTAAGGGAACATTTACCACATCTCGGCTCACTTGAGCGACAATTTTTAGCGGTATGACCATACCGCTGACAGCGTTTGCATAATAAAGGAGAAAAAATAAATGCCTGAAACTCTAAAATGACCCTAAAAATGGAAACACTTTTCGGAAGATGTTGACTTTCAAATATGACCTTCATTGTACCTGTAGTGATATATTCAGTTTTGCCCTCTTTCGAAGATCGTCTATTGAGACGTAGGACTTTCACCACAGGATATGGAGATTCTAAATAGGTTAGAAAGTCAGATTCGGAAAGAGTAGTGTCTACACCCGGTCCTACCCCTACTCGATGGATATTCGAGGAAGGAATAAAAGCTTTTAATTTTTTTAAAGAATAGGATGAGAAAGAAAGGCGTTTGCAGCCTTACTAGACAGGAAAGTAATCAGGATCCTATTTATACCCTTTCTATGAATGGCTTTTACTTCACCTATTTGGCGCTCATAGAAAATCCGACCCAGAGACATAGGGTGAATATGTCCTATTTTATTGTGAGATTCGATCGATTCGACGTATACTATGTAGGGACAAAGATACGTTTTAGAATATGTAGATATAGGAACTTTCCGACTTTGGTCTATGTCACGTACTGTGTCTTGAGAAACCTCTCCTCTAGAATCAGTATTAAGATCGTCCAATCGTAATGTACCGGTTACGATCTGTACATGAGTATTTTTTGAGTATAAATAACATTTAATTATCACGCGTAATGTTCTGAGCACGCCTGGTTTGTTTACCGTCAGCGGGGCAAGCAAGCGAGTGAAGGACAGCTGTGAGCTGTGACGTAGCCACAGGGGCTAGCTAGACCGCCCGCCGTCCCAGCCTGGACTCGTATATTCTAGATTCCACGTCACATCTTCCAGATTGTTCGACGGGGAAAATTTTGTAACTCCCGTAATAATTATGCTAGCGGCTTGAGCGATATGTCATCTTGTTTGGGATCACCTGAATGTCGCAATACTCGAGTTTCAAGTAAATCCATCGAGGGATTCAGGAGATATTCAGTCAAGCCGTATTGTGACGTAGACATCCCGGATCGAATAAAAGGAGGGCCCACTGTAGCCTGTTCACTCAGTTACAGCTGAGTAGTCAGCGTGGACACTCTCGCTGCTACTATCGTCGTGTAGTGACAGTCTCGACAAGGAACTCTGTAGTTTTCTAAGTATTCACAAGGTGAACTTGTATTTTCTTCGAGTGTGGGAGAACGAATTCTTCCAAGTATTATCAAGTGGACTTGCAATATTTCGAGTGTTGAGGAACATTTTCTAAGTCTTCATAATTGAACTTACAATATTTACGGTCGTTCGAGACTGGAATTTTTTCCAATTATTCAAGAAATGGACTTGTATTATTTACGTGTGCTAAATTCATAATTGGACTTGTATTATTTACGTTACAGCACGAATTCTTCATAAATTGAACCTGCAATATTTGCGAGTGTTAAGAGACTCATTCCTCTAACAGACAGTGATTTATAAAACTTTGCTAGTGATGATCTCTGAATGTGCTCAAAGTTCCCGTAAGCATAAATTTGTGATTTTGCCGGTACTGGTTCAAAGACTTATAAACTTCGTCGGTGATGAACTCTAACTTCATTCAACGTCTTTAAAATATAAATTTAGGATCTCACCTGTGTTTACTCAAAGACTTGTATATTCGCCAGTGTTGATTCAAAACTTTATAAATTTCGCCAGTGATAGACTGTAAATATATTCATGTGGATGGACTTGTGTTTTTCGTCCATGTTCACTCAAAGACTTGTACATTCGCCAGTGTTGATTCAAAGACTTATAAATTTTGCCAGTGATAGACTGTAAATTTATTCATGTGGATGGACTTATGTTTTTCGTACATGTTCACTCAAAGACTTGTCATTCGCCAGTGTTGATTCAAAACTTTACAAATTTCGCCAGTGATGGACTGTAAATTTATTCATGTGGATGGACTTGTGTTTTTCGTACATGTTCACTCAAAGACTTGTACATTCGCCAGTGTTGATTCAAGGACTTATAAATTTTGCCAGTGATAGACTGTAAATTTATTTATGTGGATGGACTTGTGTTTTTCGTACATGTTCACTCAAAAACTTGTACATTCACCAGTGTTGATTCAAAGCCTTATAAATTTTGCCAGTGATGGACTGTAAATTTATTCATGTGGATGGACTTATGTTTTTCGTACATGTTCACTCAAAGACTTGTCATTCGCCAGTGTTGATTCAAAACTTACAAATTTCGCCAGTGATGGACTGTAAATTTATTCATGTGGATGGACTTATGTTTTTCGTCCGTGTTCATTCAAAGACGTGTACCTTCGCCAGTGATGAATTTTAAATTTGGTCATAGTTTCATGAGAAGGGACTTGTGTTTTGTTTGCCAGTATTTATTCAAAGACGAAGACTTTTGCTAGTGGTGAACTCTGAAATTATTTATAATCCTCGTATACAGAGACATATCATTTTACGAGTGTTAAATTTTGAAAGTCTTGGCGAATAATAACCAGTGACTTCGCTAATAGGTTAATCACCCAAGGTTTTTATGAACTCAGATTTATCAGTACTGCGAGTGACCTTGGAGACATCAACCCTCTCAGTCACATTGGACTGAGGTAGCAAATGATTATCTGCAACATCACCAGGATCATCGGGGTTCAAGCTGGGCCTCGAAAGTTCGAGGCATCTCTACCTTCTACCAACCCAGACAGTCCAGCCGCTTCTGTACGGAGTCCCTGGAATCTTCTGGAACGTGTTCCAACCTGCTCGGCTTGGTGAACTGGAGAATCCGAGCCATATTATAGGACTATTTGGCAGACAACTTATATCTACCTGGAGGTGATGTGCAATTTCATGTCTTATATGAATAAACTCATGTTCAGTCAGAGTCAAAGTTTTCTTGTAGATAGGACCCTACCTCGTGTACCGAGCCCTAGCTACTAGTCACCCAGTTTTAGACCTGAGAACTATATTCTTGCTTACTTTAAAATATAATCTGAGAGTCGGGCTCTTTTACCGGTACGGAGAGGAGGGTAATATACGTGGCACCCTACACGTTGGGGCACGATAGCTAGGTTAACAGTGCTATCAATTAATATACAATCACAACACCCTGGACGTGCTGTTCTTCTACTCTTTTTACAAAGTGAATCTTATGCCCTGGACGTGGCAAATAATTTGTGTTTTATGTGTTCTTTGTCATATGGTTGATTTCTATGTGTTGATATATGATGAACTGAGTGTTTTTGAATTTTTAAAGCCACTGATATTGAAATTTCTATTTGAAATGTTCTAAGTGTCACATTTTGAAATATTTACATTGCTCTAAATATGGAAAATATACTAGCAGCAATTGAAGCCCTTAGGCTTAATATGAGTGAGACTCATGCCAATTTAGAGACCAGGCTTACTTCAACTTGTGCTAACTTAGAGCGACGTCTTACCGAAACTAATACTAATCTTTCTAGCTTGGCTGAAGCTAATGTTCAAACTAATACTAATCTTTCTATCTTGGCTGAGGCTAATGTTCAAACTAACGCTAATCTTGCCAATTTAGACCAACGTTAAATAATTTAGCAGAATCAAATACCAACCTAGATAGGCGGTTAGCGGAAGCTGATGCCAAGTTAGATAAGCGCTTACATGACGTGGTTCAATTCCAATTTACTGAAATGAACACGAAATTAGAATCGCGTTTCGACCAAGCAAGTGTTAGGATAGAAGAAAGATTCTCTGAGTCCAATAAGAAAATTGATGTCCGATTCACTGAAATCCATTCCCAATTTGTTTGTAATATCGAAGAAATGAAAAATACTATTAAAGATCAAGTCCTAGAAGTTGTTAAGGAAGATTTAAAGAAGGTTGTTCCTTCCGTTCAACACCTTTCACAGGATATTGTGGAATTCAAGGCCGAATTTCAAGAGTCACATGGTCAGCTTTCGCAAATGCAGGCTAAAATTGTTTCTGTCCAAGATACTCTTCGGGACACGGTTAAGAATGACATTTCCAGAGTTGGAAATGAAGTCACTTTATTAAAAGCTAAGCAGGGCGAGTTTGACAAAAAGTTCACCCAGCAAGCCGATAAAACGACCACTCAAATTAGTCGTATTTGCAAAGATGTTGGTGAACTTTAAACTGAATTGAAGAATGATGTCGAACAAGTCAAAGGAATAGTCCAACTCCAGTTGGGAGATGTCAAAAACAGCGTAGTGTCGCGGTATTCTAGAACAAGTAAGATTAGGGAGTGTAAAGATCTTTTGGAAATATAGCAGAGTAGCGTTTCAGAGGAAAAAGGGATTTCTGTACTGCAATTGTATTTATTACGTATTAGTCTATGCCTTTGCTGGCAGGATGTAGTGTTTACAGTGCACTGTCTTCTGGCATGGGCTAGAATAAATTTGTTACTTTCATTGACCTGTCTCAGTCTCATCCTTGGCTTTGACAATGTGAAAGTGACCGAGGTATGAGCGATTCTAGTAACACCGTTCCTTATGCAGCCAGACCCTGTTATGAATGGTGTGAAAATTTCGCTCATAGGGTCGGTTGGTGCATGCATTTCAGTGGGTTTGGCAGACTGATATGTAATAGCAACTTCTGACTCGGTGAGGAAAGCAACGGGAAACTACCTTACTCCTCATTTCCCTAGTATGCCTCTTCAGTGACACCTAGGCTATCTATAACAACTGTTGGTGGAGCTGCAGAGGATCAAACCAGCCCTTGGGCTGAATACCCAACATACACGCAGATTTTTTATTATCTCAGTTGAAGAAGATGCAGTATTTAGATCCTCCTCTGCCTGAGAAGGAACTTATTCAGGTTATTACATTACAATACCCTTCTCACGTTCAAGAGATCTTAGTAGCTGCGAACATTCAGAACTTGGATCAATTCGATGCTGTATTAGGACGTCTTGATACTGCTCATGCACAGGGTACTTTGAAACTGAGCAACAGTAAAGACATAGCTGCTCATCCAGTTCGGGTTAATGCTTCTGAACAACCACGACAAAATCCAGAACGAACGGATAGAAAGGAAGAAAGGGATACTCAATCATCACCTACGCGGTATAGAGGGTTTAGGAAACGCCCATACCGTGGCCAGATGCCATACCAAACCAAATCTACTTGGTTAAAACAAGAAAAAAACAAGAGAGTAGAGACTCAAATAATTCGGACTTGCACAAACGATGGAAGGAGACACAGGACTACCTCCATCAGATGAAACAAGAGGGTCATCAACCTGGAGCGACTTCTCTTGAATATCAAGAATATCATAGGAGAAACAACACCTTTGGTCAAAATCCAGAATCCACAGGTGCTGTTACAAAAAAACTTAAATTTTTCAAAAATAAGTTTGCCTGAAAATGAGGAGGTCGGGTCATTTCACGTAGACATAATAAATTATTGGCACATCGATGATGGCTTAGTGTTTGAGGACGAGTTACCTATTCGTCAACATGTCCAACGAAGTTTACCCATAATTAGTATTACCATTGGGGGATTCCAAGTATCATCATTAGTGGACTCGGGAGCGCAAGTGTCCCTAATTTCTGACAAACTGATAACATTGATTAAGGATAAATGTGATCTTCTGATTTTGCCAGTTGCACAAGTGAAGATCAAAGGTATTATTCCTGACCGGAATATCAACTGCAAGCAGCAAGTACTCCTTGAGTTCACCATTGATGAGGAACTGTGTGAACATGTCTTTCTGATAGTTTCGCCTATGAAATTTAACCTTATCTTGGGTTCATACTTTTTGTCTAAATATAAGGCTACTCTTGACTACTCTGCCAACAACATTCATCTATGTAGGATTGGATCTGTAGAGTTGCAGCTGGTGGATGGCGAAGATTTTAGGCTTCAAGGGATTGATTTACCCTGTACACAAGTCGATGGTGTGATTGGCGATGCCGCCCCAGTCGACCAGGTACTGAAAGAAGATGGTGATCCCGAGGAAGAAGAGGGACCCGTGTCAGAAGAAGAAGGAGATCCCGATGAAGAGGGACCCATTGATTAAGGTTTAAATGACAAAGGGCCGATTTTCTCACCTACATTTCCAGTGTAACTGAAGCCCCAGATTACCACCCTGACATAGCAGCAGCGGAGGAAGAAATCTATCAGGCTTATCCGGACGTCTTCGATGAGAAGCCCGGAGAAATTAAGAATTTTAAGCACCACTTCAACGTCAAGGATGCTTCGCCTTATAAACGCAAACCATATCCAGTGCCCGAGAAGTACATGGACGAAACCAGGACACTGATTTGTCAGATGGAGGCTGACGGAATTATCTCAAAATGCGTTACGCCCTATATTAATCCACTTACCATAGTAAGGAAACCCGATGGTAATCTACGTTTGTGTTTGGACGCTCGTGTCTTGAATGACCGACTGGTCCTTGAATATGACCATCCTCCTCCGCTTAAAGATGTCATTAAGCGATTTTATGGAAAGAAGTATTTTTCAGGTATGGACATGGATCTTTGGACAACGGTGCTTACGAGATCACAAGATTAGATGGCAACCTTGAAGGCATCTACAATGCTTCAAATCTCAAAAAATACTTTGAATAAGGTTAACTAAAGAAAATCCTCATCGTATTTTCTTTTCCCTGAGAGGGAGGGATATGTACCGGTTACGACCTGTACATGAGTATTTTTTGAGTATAAATAACATTTAATTATCACGCGTAATGTTCTGAGCACGCCTGGTTTGTTTACCGTCAGCGGGGCAAGCAAGCGAGTGAAGGACAGCTGTGAGCTGTGACGTAGCCACAGGGGCTAGCTAGACTGCCCGCCCGTCACACCACGTGTTCCCAGCCTGGCCTCGTATATTCTAGATTCCACGTCACATCTTCCAGATTGTTCGAAGGGGAAAATTTTGTAACTCCCGTAATAATTATGCTAGCGGCTTGAGCGATATGTCATCTTGTTTGGGATCACCTGAACGTCGCAATACTTGAGTTTCAAGTACATCCATCGAGGGGTTCAGGAGATATTCAGTTAAGCCGTATTGTGACGTAGACATCCCGGATCGAATAAAAGGAGGGTCCACTGTAGCCTGTTCACTCAGTTACAGCTGAGTAGTCAGCGTGGACACTCTCGCTGCTACTATCGTTGTGTAGTGACAGTCCCGGCGAGGAACTCTGTAATTTTCTAAGTATTCACAAAGTGAACTTGTATTTTCTTCGAGTGTGGGAGAACGAATTCTTTCAAGTATTATCAAGTGGACTTGCAATATTTCGAGTGTTAAGGAACATTTTCTAAGTCTTCATAATTGAACTTGCAATATTTACGGGTGTTCGAGACTGGAATTTTTTCCAATTATTCATGAAATGAACTTGTATTATTTACGTGTGCTAAATTCATAATTGGACTTGTATTATTTACGTTAAAGCACGAATTCTTCATAAATTGAACCTGCAATATTTGCGAGTGTTAAGAGACTCATTCCTCTGACAGTGATTTATAAAACTTTGCTAGTGATGATCTCTGAATGTGCTCAAAGTTCCCGTAAGCATAAATTTGTGATTTTGCCGGTACTGGTTCAAAGACTTAAAAACTTCGTCGGTGATGAACTCTTACTTCATTCAACGTCTTTAAAATATAAATTTAGGATCTCACCTGTGTTTACTCAAAGACTTGTACATTCGCCAGTGTTGATTCAAAACTTTATAAATTTCGGCAGTGGTAGACTGTAAATATATTCATGTGGATGGACTTGTGTTTTTCGTCCATGTTCACTCAAAGACTTGTACATTCGCCAGTGTTGATTCAAAGACTTATAAATTTTGCCTGTGATAGACTGTAAATTTATTCATGTGGATGGACTTATGTTTTTCGTCCGTGTTCATTCAAAGATTTGTACCTTCGCCAGTGATGAAATTTAAATTTGGTCATAGTTTCATGAGAAGGGACATGTGTTTTGTTTGCCAGTATTTATTCAAGGACGAAGATATTTGCTAGTGGTGAACTCTGAAATTATTTATAATCCTCGTATACAGAGACATATCATTTTACGAGTGTTAAATTTTGAAAGTCTTGACGAATAATAACCAGTGATTTCACTAATAGGTTAATCACCCAATGTTTTTATGAACTCAGATTTATCAGTACTGCGAGTGACCTTGGAGACATCAACCCTCTCAGTCACATTGGACTGAGGTAGCAAATGATTATCTGCAACATCACCAGGATCATCGGGGTTCAAGCTGGGCCTCGAAAGTTCGAGTCATCTCTACCTTCTACCAACCCAGACAGTCCAGCCGCTTCTGTACGGAGTCCCTGGAATCTTCTGGAACGTGTTCCAACCTGCTCGGCTTGGTGAACTGGAGAATCCGAGCCATATTATAGGACTATGTGACAGACAACTTATATCTACCTGGAGGTGATGTGCAATTTCATGTCTTATATGAATAAACTCATGTTCAGTCAGAGTCAAAGTTTTCTTGTAGATAGGACCCTACCTCGTGTACCGAGCCCTATCTACTAGTCACCCAGTTTTAGCCCTGAGAACTATATTCTTGCTTACTTTAAAATATAATCTGAGAGTCGGGCTCTTTTACCGGTACAGTAAGTCCTCACTCATGGAATCATTGCCAATGTCGGGAGGTCTCCCTAAAGGGCCGCCGCCACTATCTACAGACATAGTACACCGAAAGGTGATTACGCCATACTATCACCGAAACAACTACAAGGGATGAATTACTAAGATAGAAACACAAAACACTCTACATATCTACAGACGTGAGAAGCCAAACGCTGCTGCACCAGTGACCGGATAGAGACGTGTGCACTGCACGACAGCCGAACACTGAATGAAAATACAGTCTCAATTGGCAGGGGGATGAGAACTGGTGAAGAAAGGAAAATGTCCACAGTGGCCGAGTTTAAGGACGTGTGGTACACGTATGACTTACTATCTGGAACGAATTACTATGGGGGTAATATACGCCTAGCACCGCTACGTGCGGGAGGTGAATGATAAAATACACAGAAATTGGGGTGAGATATAAAATTAATAGACAACGACAAATATTAATGTACGGTCCATAGTTTTCGGGGTCGCTGAGGTGAATAATGACACTCCGGATATCGTTGAAGTCCACGTACAGCCCCCATCAGCATGAAGATAAGAAGGAGTGGAAAAGAAAATGTCCGAAATGACCGAAATTACGGATGTATGTGTGTTCAATCAGGCTTAGCCCTCATACAAAATTGGTACACGTATGACTTACTATCTGAAAAAAATATTGTTGGGGTAAAACACTCCTAACACTCGTAGGGATGCTGGTGAAAAATAAACGAAAATGACTGATAATAATGTCGAATACATTGTTTACGATGTCATTGTGTTGAACTGTGACACTCTGGATGGTTAAGTGATACTTCAGCCGCAATCAGTATGAAGGTTGAGAAGGGGTCAAAAAGTATGTACAAGTAATCGAGAATATGGATGTATGTGGGTATGTTCCAGAATATCTCTCAACGAAACTTGGTACACATATGACTTAGGGCCTACCGTCTGGAAAAGAAATAATTTGGAGATGAAACATCCCAACCACCGCTCGGGGGGAGGAGGGGGAACGGAGGGGATGACATGTGAAAATAATGGAAAATAATTGATATTACTGTCGAATGCATGTTTATGTGCCGCTGAGACGAATCGTGACGCTCTGGATACAGGTTAAGACCACGTTCAGGCTCCATTGAGACGGGGGACTGAGAGGGGCTTGAAAGTCAATAGTCGAAAATGACGAGATTAGTGTTGAATCCACTGCTTTTGGGGTCACAAGGCTGGTTGGTGACAGTCTCAATGACAGTTGAAATCGTGCATATCATATCAATAGCGCGGTGGGTAAATAAACCTACATATAGTTATAAATTACTTTTTGTAAAAGGATCAAATACTTCCCAGCATACAGTACACAAAGTTTTGATCGAGAATTAAATTATCTAAAACTTGAAATTAGACACATCTAAATTACTCTAAAACTACGTAATAGATCGTAAAATAACAATCAACGTCTCCAAAAGGAATTCTTTAAAATACACTTAACACATAAATAACTAACTAGTAATAAAACTCTTAAAGGTAAACATTAAAAAAACTATTCGGGCAACGCCAGGTACTACAGCTAGTGCAGTTTATAAAATCACATCTTCTATTAAATTTATTTTTTTACACAGAAAAGCGCACAATGTGCAGTGGTATAAACTTAATCACTACAAAGTTTTGTCAGAGAACACGGTCTCTTCGGGCACTCCAGTGCGTGGTAACGACCACAGAACTTCTCACACCATCGACATACACAGCCATGGTTCGGATCGTGAAATCTAGGTACAACACATGCCTTGTGATGGAAGCCATGGACAGCTGCACGGGTCACTGTATGTCTGAGGTCGAAGCAACTCTGACACCAATTGACTGTTGTCATTGCATCCGTTATATAGAAATCACTCCAAATTTTTGTCTTCTTTAATTTTAATTCATGTAAAAGCTCTTGATATGCCTTTGTTGATTGTAGAGTCATTGTATTTCGTAAGTCCTCAATGAAGAAAGGTTCTCGGGTCAGTTCATACATAAGTCTAGAGGGTGTGTATTTGGATACACATAGGGCTCTTTTAAGGAAAATTGCTTTCACCCTTTCTATCTCTTTTAGATCTTTCTTTTTCAGGAAGGTCCAAATTGTTTCAATGCCGTAGGTGACGGTTGGAGTAACTTTGATGCGGAAGAGTTTCAAGGCCGTTTTGATTGACAGTTGACTAAGGTGATCTATGTAATTTATTGCTATGATTGCAGCCAGAGTCCTTTCCTTTATGTGAGCTGTGAATGTGGTTCCAGTTGTCTGAAGAGTCATTCCGAGATACTTGAATGCATTGACAATCCTTAAAGGTGAACCTTCATAGCGTATTATGTCTGATGCTGCTCTTCTTCCTCCCCTTCTAAAAACCATGACTACTGTCTTCTGATCATTTATTTCTAAATTGTTTTCTTTTGACCAATTTGTCAGATTGGTGACTGCTTTTTGAAGTTCATCTCGATATGGCGATGCAATTCTATTAAATGATTTTGCATTATTATACATTTAGTTTAAACAATTTAAATTAAATTATATCTAGTAGGCAATATTTAGGCGTTGCCTTACAAGCAATGCTACTGTTCTTATCTATATGTTAATACTTAGTCATCAAATTGCCATATATTTAATTATTGTAATACAACATAATGTAGCATATATTTCTGAGCCTGGTTAGATGGAAGAATGGGAGAATGAAACAATGCTCTGACCATTTTGATCACATTGAACACATCTTATGCCTACTTATACTAAAATTACATAGACCTGACTTACGAGGTGTCCTACGATTACAGGTGTTGATGATTTCGCTGTTTTATTGCAACATTTGGGAATATTTCTTAACTACAAGGCACAGAGATGGCATGTCCTTGCACTGCGTGGGGCGGACGGAGAAAACTGTTGGGCACTTTGCGTGACGTCATGGGGTACAGTATGGCTGCGATCGCGTGCAAGTTAAATAAGTAATTCTGGGTTAAATGGAATGAGTACTCTATCACACGATTTCCTGTTTGAGTCGAATAAAATCTGGTTCACACCCTACTGGCGTCTTTCAACACATGGCGAAAAGGAGTGGTGATTTTAGAAGCGTGTGGTATGAACCTAAAATAAAATGTTATCAACCCTGGAACCCAGGTACTGGTAGATAATTAGGGGAACCCTGGAGAGGCCAGGTTCAGGTATTTTGATTTGACTCCCGCAGGCGACTTGCGCGTCGTGATGAGGATGAAATGATGATGAAGACGGCACATACATCAAGTCCCCGTGCCAGGGGAATTAACCGATTATGATTAAAATTCCCGACCCTGCCGGGAATCGAACCTGTGACAAAGGCCAGCACGCCAACAATTTAGCCATGGAGCCGTACAACCTTGGAAATGATTTGATATCATTTCATGATTTTCTACTGAGATTTGTATGACAGCCTTAATTTAACCAGCTGAATTCGAAATTTTGTTGATTCAAAGACGTGTCCCAAAAATTCTATATTAAGTCAGATTTCCGCAGTTGATTGAGGCAGAAAATGAAATTTGTCCTGCATACCTCCTTTGATGCTCTTTTTAAGATAATATCGTAGACACTTTTCCTGTAGATGATCGTATGGAACTTCGAGGGTGCCATAATTTTGCCGAAGAACAATCGATTCATGTCCCTCGATATGTTGAAATTATTTGAATTTCGCTTGATATTTTGTCGACCGGGATATTTAGATAAGCTTTGTATTGATCTAATCGACAATCAGGAATTTTCCGGATTGGGTAGCGGGCATTCATAAGTCGTTTGTCTTCGCTGATTTTGTAATAGACGGACAGACTCCTTCCTCCATCTGCTTTTGGTAGAGCGACCAAGGGTGAACCCCGGTCAGTGGTCTCCGTTTTTGATACGCCACCGGCTACTTCACGATAATGTAGCGCCCTTTTGACTCGATTGAGAAAAACTATACTCATGTCCATAAAAACTAGAACACCTTGAAAGACTATAGATAGGAAGTTCATATTCAAAGGATATGTGCATTAGTATGTTCTGAAGAAATGACTAGCAATTGAACCATGTAGGCCCTCAGGTTCAAGGTCCACATATTATAACTCGGCGCACCACCACCGACTGGTAAAATCTGCCTGCGGCTCAGTGTGACTTGAACAGACGTGCAGGATGCCTCGCAGACGTACCGGTATGCAAGAACCGTACCGTCAAATGAGTGAGTTTGAAAGAGGGCGCATTATTGGCGTGAGAGAACGTGATGCATCCTTCCGGGAAATTGCTGCTGGCGTGGGACGATGTGTGTCGGCAGTGCAACGGGTGTGTACAGAATGGTTCACAAAAGGCCGTAGAACACGACGAGATGCGTCTGGTCGCATCACCCAGACCACCCCCCCGGGAAGATCGACACCTCATCCGAATGGCATTGAAAGGGAGATCTGTGTCCTCCTTGGCTCTGGAGCAACGGTGGAACAGTGTAACATATCGTACAATATCAGGAGTGATAGTCCGTCGCCGTTTACTACGGTCTTGGTTACTGGCGCGTCACCACTTCTCCGCCTACCTTTGACTAATGTGCATAAACATGGTAGACTGCAATGGTGTATGGAACGACGTCACTGGGGACAGGAATGGCAGCAGATAGTGTTTTAGGACGAATCCAGGTTCTGTTTGTTTGTAAATGATGGCCATATTTTGGTTCGCCGCAGACAGGGTGAGAGGCATCACATTGACTGCATTCGCTGAAGACATACAGCGCCAACTCGTTTCTGAATATGCCGAAAAACTGGGCCCATCTCTCCTCCCAAATAATAATAATAATAATAATAATAATAATAATAATAATAATAATAATAATAATAATAATAATAATAATAATAATAATAATAATAATAATAATAATAATAATAATAATAATAATAATAATAATCCAGAAGAAGGCTAAAATTATATCGCCTGAACAAGAGATACTTCACTTACCGGCGGTTGTTCTCGTGCTCGGCCCCGGGGCCTGGGCACGTCGATTTAGTGATTGCTTTTTCAAACTGAATGTTTCGGTGGTGCTGTTGATAATTCTTCTTGATCAACTTCAACTATTTCGACTTTTAGTCGTCGAATCCAATGTTGGCCTCAAATATTCCACCAAACTCTTCTGGAACGACGCAGATTTCACCTTGAAATGATTGAACATTGTAGACGACCTCGATTTTTCCACCTGGAATGAACATTTTTTAAATGATTGAAATGCTATCGTCGAAGGTTGTTGTGCAATATCGAATTCATATTTGGCACACTGGTAACGAGGTAATAATGTATACCCTGTATGTGAGTCGACTGCGAATGTGATCAGTTTGACCTCGATGTCGACTTGAGCATAGAAGCACTCAAGATCCTCAGCGAAGGATTGATTGTGATAAATATCGACGATTTGAAGGTCTCCAAATTTGTTGAAATCTACCTCGTTGTTGATGCAATTGATCGAATTATTCCCCAGTTTTGAATTCCGTTCAAGCAATGCTCGAAATAATGTCATTATTACATGACCGACATTTTGGTATCCCGAGCACCTGAGGTGTGATGGATCTATCCGAAGCTCCTTTGATGTGTGATTATTATGCGCAGCCCGTCGATTCCTAGGTCAATGTAGACAATTCTTGATGTATTTCTCCTTGAATATTGTGTATCTCGTTGATTCACAGGAGATCTGTACTGAGATCGGTTGCGATTCCTTCATCAATTTTTCCTCTTTGGATAAAATGAAATGGCGTATTGCTTATAGAGCCGGGAGTGTCCGATGACAAGTTCTGCTCGCTAGATGCAGGTCTTTTGCTTTGACTCCCCTAGGAGACCTGCGCTTCATGATTAGGATGAAATGGTGATGAAGACGACACATACATCCAGCCCCCATGCCAGCGAAATTAACCAATTACGGTTAAAATTCTCGACCCTTCCGGAAATCGAACCCGGGACCCCTGTGACCAAAGACCAGCACACTACCCATTTAGCCGTGGAGCCGGACTCCTCTTGGGATACTAGTTGATTTTGTTGATGTCTGGTAGATGCCGATATTATTGCTTTCTTAACCATTTCCTTGGCGATGACTTTGTAAGATTGGAGAACGATGCTCTTGACTACAGATAACTTAAAATTTTCCGATTCACATTGAAGTAGATTTTCTCTGATTGAGTTTCTACGCATTCCTCGAATACATTGAAGGGGCTGAAAGAAATGGGGGTACCCCACAAAAACATGCTTCTGAGATATTTTGCATTATCACTGTATAATTTCACGAATTTATGGTGTCTTATATATTATGTACTGGAGTACAATTTTCTGCAAATTTGCTTTGTTTACTGACAGTTCCATTTGTTGTCTAACTCTTGTCCGTTTCTCCACGGGAGCGGGTATGAAGTAAGGTAGATCTTCTTAGGAAGCTTCTACGGCTGGATGCCCTTCCTCACGTCAACGTCATCAGAGGAGTTAATGAGATGAAATAAATCACGTGATGTGCAAAGTAGAAATTTAGAGTCCCTCCCGCAAGGATTGTAACATATGTAACTTTCATTGCTACTATTCTTATCTAGAAATTATTCTGGAGAAGAGATGTGTTCATTAGGCTTGCTTGGGACCAACCCACCCGCCCCTAGAAGCATATTATTTACTTTTATAACCTAAAATAATCATAGCACTATCCTCCACCACAATAACACCCAGTTACCTACACATGGCAGATGCCGCCCACCCTCATCGGAGGGTCTGCCTTACAAGGGCTGCACCCGGCTAGAAATAGCCACACGATATTATTAAAATTTTTATAACCTAAAATAATGGTCCAGGTGCCATTATCCATTGCTCTGCCACGGATCATGAGCATTGGCCGAGATATCGAATATTAAGACGTCATTCCCACCAATGAAGAGACAAAGATTTCGTTACCAACTACTCCAGAAGAAAAAAGGGTAAAGAGGCCCGCAAAGTTTGAAAGTGGCATGGCGTCCGACGATAACTTTACACTTCCTCAGTTCCTCCTTTAACCTCAGGGCTTACGGCAAGAAAAGGTAATTCAATTGTTGTAACGTATTTTGTACATCCAGGCCAATCCCTGTCATGAGAACAGTGGTCCCTTTATCTATGACCGCGGCGCATACCCTCCGCACGGCAAGAAGAAAAGTAATTTAGTAGTTGAAACCTATCTTTGCACATCCAGGCCAATTTCTGTCATGAGGGCCCACACTGCCTTCGAGAGGCTCTTCCCAATCGCCACGGCACATACTGTCCGCAGAGCAAGAAAAAGGAAAAGACAGTTCAAGCCAGCAACCAATAATTGGCACCAGTGCTATTCTACTTATCTCAGCACCACTAGTGGAAACCTAAGTATTAAACACAAGACAGTCACTTCGCGTGCGCCACATAATGGTGCCTCGTGTTACTGACACTATAGTTATGCCTGTGCGATAGAATGAACACAGAGGATGAAAACCCGATGCCGGTACGTAGTCTATACCCGTCAAATATCGTATTAATAATGTTATTTGATTTACGTCCCTGTCGAATATCACTAAAGGGTCAAGAGCGTCATATGCCCTCACTCCATAACATACACTCTGCAGAAAGGTTTGAAATTGAATCCGGTCTTTTGGTATATAATCGAATGATTAGAGATTTTATACCACCAGCTCTCCTACTCTATCGGACAGTCCGGCCTCGCGGTGTAGGGGGCAACGCGTCCGCCTGTTAACCGGCGGCCCCAGGTTCG